>NW_017537401.1:1233532-1308748 GCF_001853355.1 Bactrocera latifrons | reverse complement strand
TAATTTCTTTTCGAAATTTAAATTTTTTTTTTCAAAATTTTAAAAACTTTTTAGAGCTTACGAAATGTGGACACGAGAAAATATAAATTTTCGATCTGAAATAATTATTATTCTTTTTTTTCGAAAATGGATTCAAAACAAATTATTAAATACCGGGCTTCATGCCGTCGGCCCTCTTTACTAACATTTTACCAAAAATTTTCAAAAAAAAAAAATTTTTTTGTCTACCAAACTAGACTTATACAAACAATATTAAAAAATACGAGTATATTTCTTGCGGTTTTTGCTATATGCCCATATTCTTTAATTTAGTATTCTTTGGATTTGATTAATTTTTTTTTTGTGGAATTCATAAGCTGGCAACTCTTTTAGAAGCAAAAATCAATAAAAAAATTTCATTTTATAAATTAAAATGGCAACACAGAATGAATCAATCTGAAAAGTATTTAAAACATTATATTTATTTGACACAATGTTGCCACCTTTGAATGTTCATATGTATTTAAGTAATTTTTTAAGATTTTTTAAGAATTTAGAAAATCGGACATTTAATATGCCTAAATAAAACGTTGAGCGAAAAAACTTAAATTTACATAATTTTGTTACAGCGCTGCCACCAATTTTTTACATTTTGAATTTTTGTAAAAATTTTAAAAAAAGATTAAAAACTAAAAATGATTAACATACAAAATAAATTGAAAGTCGTAAAAAATATTTCTTTTTGCCAATGTTGCCCCCCAAATTTATTATTTACTTTTGAACTTTTACAAAAATTTTAAAACAGTTCTGGGGAAAAAATAATTCTTTAATTTGAAAGTCGAGAGGAAAATTTTTTTACCAATCATGCCAACTATTATTTTACAGTGTTGCCATCTATTTTTCGCTCTTTGGCATTTTTGTTAAAAATTAGAAACAAATTTAAACTGGTTAATAAATATTATAAACTGAAAGTCGTAAAAAAAATTTTTTTTGGACACTGTTGTCACTTGTTTTATTGTAATAATTTTTTTTTTTAATTTTACAAAAATTTAGACTAAGTTCAGAAAAAAGACAGCGTTAGTAAATTCTTTTGCCAAGTCTAAAAGAAAATAATTTTATTATACCAATGATGTCACAGGTTTTTTTGAATATTTCTAAAAATTTTAAACTTAGGAAAAAAATTAGATAGGGTTACGATTAATTCAATTTTGTAAATAAATATATATATTTTTTGTTATAGTTGCCACCCATTTCATTGTACTATTTTTTCCATTCTTAAGCGGTTGAAAGAAATTTTTTTTATTTATTTATTTATTTATAATAATTCATATAACAAAAGGAGTTTTATTATATAAATACATAAACGCAGCACTGGCTACGAGGCCTTCAGCCGAAAGAAATGCTAACCAAATACGTGGTAAATGAATGCACAAAAGCTTCGAATGTAGATACTGCGCAGTTACAGTTTTTAGCTGTGAAAATATAACGGCAAAAATTTAATTTATTTTAGCTTGCTACTAAATCACAAAGTTATCAAAAGGACTACTAAAATACGAATAAATGTATATAACCACACTTTTCAACCGCACACAACACACAGTGCCATTTTTGCCTGCACTCAATTCAATTATGTGCCGATTGTAGCAGAACGCTGCAAACTCTCCACTTTTGCTGCTGACATTGTTGCAAATGAAAAATAGTTGAATTATGGTATCGCGGCTGACAAAGTGCCCTTCGCAGCATAAGTTTAATATAATGGTTCGAGCGTGCGGTTTTGAGTGCCGCAGATAAGCTATATGAAATTAGCTTCAAGTGCAACGTTGAGTAGTTAGTTAGCATATAATTGTTGTTTTTGTCACTTCACTCAAACGTTTTTAATGACGACCGCCTTAAACATATACACACACATACATAAATGTTCAGCACTTTACACTTAGCCGACATATATTTGTCGTTACAAAGCATGGCAAGACATAGCAAGTGTATTTGTATGTGTGCGTGTTTGCGTAGCTGAGAGCTTTCAAAAATATGTTGTTAGTGGCATAAAAAGCTCATTTGCATTTTGAAATAATTCACGCAGTTGACATTCGAAACTGTGCCCGTCATAAATATGCATAATATAGGATTTAATTGCACACTTAATGGCAGAAATAGCAAAATTACAACAAAAAAGATTACAGCAAGTAAAAACGTCAAGTTCGGTTGTGGCGAATTCCTAATAGCCTTTACAAATAAATACGTTTTTGTAGAGAAATGTAATTTTTAACGTTTAGTTTGTAGGGTGGCTATAGGCCATAGTTGTCCGATTTAAACCAATTATTGGGAGATTATTTTGTTGTTTTGGATAATCATGCATGCCAAATTTCGTGAAAATAATTCATAATATAAAAAAGTTTTCCATACTAGAACTTAATTTTGATCGTTCATTTTGTATGGCAGCTATATGCTAGATTGATCTGTTCTCAACAATTTCTACTGATATTACACGAATGTCATAGCTAATAGAGCATTTAAAATTTCGTGTAGATATCTCTTAAAATGAAAAAGTTTTCCATACAACCACTTATTTCCGATCGTTCATTTTGTATGACAGCTATATGCTACAGTAGCCCAATAACGGTGATTCCTACAAATAAATTGTTGCTTGCGAAGAAATGATTGTGTACAAAATTTCAGCTCGATATCTCAAAAACATAAATGACATAGTTATGCAGTCATATTTGGCTAAATCGACTTAACACATCCTGTTCAGGGTATAAAAAATGTAATAAAATCAATGGCAGGCAAATAATGACCGAAGTGTCAAAATTACAATAAAATACTGCATTTATTTTAAAATTTTGAAATGTGTGCATTTGTCACTTAAATATGTCAATTGCAAGGCTTGTATACACTGAAAACTTCTCATGAATATGTAAACACTAATCACACTTGTGGTCGCTCAAATGAAAAATGTTACGGTAAATGAACAATGACTTCAATGACAGGTACTTGCAATATAATTTAATTTTTATTTTTTTTTATTTTTCGCAGTTCAACTAGAGAACTTTTTTTTTTGGTTTTAGAGAAAATATGCTGATGTAATTAGTTCAGTATTTAAATTGGGGAAAAACTGTTCTATCTCAATTAAAGCTTGAGAAATTATATAAATAATAACAAGCAATCAAAGGAACACAAAGCATCACTGCACAAATATCTCTCCACTTTTATTTTAGGCACAACCGAAAGCATTTCGTGCATTTTGAGTTCTCCGCGCCCCAAACCAGCGCGATCTTCAAAGCGAATGCGCCATATGTTTGTATTTAGTTATATGCGTGTGTATGTGTGTTTAAGCGCTTTATGCCTAAATGAACAAGATTCTTGCGTACTGCTCAGCGCCCAAAACGCGCACATCCTCACCTAAAAAGAAATTGACAAAAAGTAACGCGCGAGGTAGCGCACGCATAAGACGGTTGACAGATTTGTTTAGGCAAAATTGTAATTAGTTACAAAGTAATCCAATTAAAAATAAGCAAAGCATAATAAACAAACAACGTGTCGACGCTGCGTCAACAGCCGCAATCTGCGCATAGACGACACGCCTAATCTCATAAGAAAAATCACAAATATGCATACATACGTACATACATACTAAAGATGCCAGCCAAGGGTGTGCTGCCACAGAAAAAAATCTACAAAAATTAAATAAATAAGCTTTTTGATGCGTGGCACACAATTAGATAACCGAATGAGATGATGAGATGAGATCTTGCACTTGCCTGACGTTGTGTGCCACGCCGCAAAGCGCTGTTATGTTGCGAGCGTGTCGTTGGAACTGTATTCGTCGTACTAACAGACACACACAAACATACCAACAAGTAAGTGGTTTTGACTGATGCACAATAAGCTTGGCGTTGTAGCTAAGTAATTAAAACGGCGGAAAATGGTTTTTGATTTTATTTGACAAAAGACAAAGACATTTATATATATATATATACATATATATCTGTCTCTTATACACATCTAGATGTGTATAAGAGACAGCATATATATAGTGTATATATATAGAGAGAGAGAGAAAAAGTGAAATAGAGAGAGAGAAAACATTAGAAAATAGTGGAATCACTGTATTTGAAACCTTAAAAGTATTGCTTGCATGAAACCCAGAACCAAATAGCTGCGATCGAAAGTTGTAATTTGGTTCTCAGCAGAGTTGTGATGTGTAAGTTTTGGGACTTTTATTTTAATATCCACCTCAAACAGTATTGAAAGAATTTTTTAGCACTCTACCAATCGGTTGGCATTTTACCAGGTATGATCACCATCACTGGGAGCCTTCATATCTATTGAACCTATGACCTTATTAATTAACGTTCATGTTAATTTTTTTAAGTAAATTCAGTTTCTGGACAAGACTATGCTATGGAAAAGTAGCTCAAGGCCACGGATTATTAAAATGAGCATTTGTATAGACAATATTTTTCTCGGAGTTGGACAATTCGCTCCTACTTGACTTTTTTAAGTTATCATTTCATAATGTACAGACTTACTTCGGAACATCGTACGGCGAGTGGAACAAAAATGAAATGACCAACGATAGCGCTTTCATAAAATAATTTTTTTCAGCGATGAAGTCCACTTTATGTATATTTATGTAATTGTGTAGTGTGTGTAAACGCACATGTCCATTTTGACGTAATCATGTTGTGCTTATTTAGACATTTCGCTTAGTTACAGAACTTGAATTTACCTATCGAACATAATCTCAAGAAGTAAAGGATATTTGATCGCTTCATTACATAACACATTCCGTAAGAAATCAATTCGAAACTGATTAAAACCATAAAATATTCTGAAGAGCTTCTCCTTCTTTACTGTCAAAAGGTACTTGTAAAATAATTACGATAATAAAAATGTTTTAAATAGCTAATTTTCATTTCGGTCAAACGCTTGATGCTTTCGGAACTTGTGTGTCTGAGCGGAAGTAAATTAAGTTGTTTCATATATATTTCCCATCTAAAATTCCTGGTGCACTTAATGTCATTAAAAATAGTGCCAATAATTAAAATATCTAAACGGAAAACTGAAAATAAATACTCTAAGGTGCTACTAAATTTTACTTTAAAAATATTTAAGTCAAGTTTAGTTTAACTAATCTTCTGCTCTAGCGCCTGCTTACCAGCCTTCCCACCCACAACATCTTTTCGGGTAAATTGGCAGAGAAGTCGGTATAGAAACTCCATGATCCTAGTAATTCGTTTGAAGTAAAAATTTGTAAGGATATCCGATTGTTCAATCACGTTTTCTTTTAGGAACTAAATTCTCTGCGTCTGGTTTCAACTTTCGCAGCCATACGCCTGCCGACGATGTCTACGGGCACTATATGGCAATATTTATGGTAGAGAGACATCAAGAAATAAAATAGTTTTTTTTAGTTTAAAAACTTTAGCTAACTCACTATTTTCCCTTTGAGATATAGATAACATTCATGTCTTCTAGGTAGGCAAAGTTGGCTGAGGCTAAGTCGTGAAAGTGCGCAATAGAAAATCGAAAAAATTGGCAATTCAATTCATTGCGCCGAACTCATCAATGGCAATCAGTGTGCCAATCTTCATTACGATTTTCAAATCACAAATGCATATGACACACACTCATACTTATATGCATATCCGGCTATTTGCAAGCATTTGTAATTCAGTGATTTTGCATTGCTCAAGCACTTCAAACGCAAATCAACTGTGATGTAACAGTGGCAATCACTTTTCATATGTCGACAATTCACAAATGTAATGTGCAGCGATAATCGAGTTTGCCAACAGCTACAAGCCAACAAATAGGGAGTGTATGAACCAGCATAGAGGCATGCTTTTAGGCGCGTGCGCAAGCGTATTAGAAAATTTCTTTAGTGCGGAATGTTGCTGTTGTTGATTACCAACATAAGCAGCATTGTAAATGCCAAATCTTATAACAACAACAACATTAACGAAAGCAACAACAAAAACACTAACAGCGGCTGCAGTGTCAGTTTGGCAGTGAATGTGGTAGAAAATGAGTGCTCTCCAACAGTGAGGAACTGGTAATAAACGTGTGTCAGGCACTATGATGAGTTAATTGAAATGTGGAAGCAAATCGGATTCGCTAAACCCACACAAACACATGAAAACGCTTATATTTGCATGCAGGCGTTTTGTGCGTACACCGAATCCCTCACATAATCAATATGCCTGAATGACAACTGGGTGAAAGCGGGCCTGTCCACGCGTTTACTGAGCCAATGTATGTCAAAAGATGGCGTACAGTGGTGCAAGAAATTATGTTGATTTAGTTTCACAGATTTCTTTTACCTTTTTATTGCCGTGATAGTATGGAAATAATATTAAAAAACAAGCAAAGTGTATGGGATTTATAAAGTTCTTTTTATGCACTGAAGAGTGTATATTAATGTTGCCACGAAGAAAATATAGAGGATCCTATAAAATACATATATATACATATATATATCACATAAATGATCAGCGTGAGGAGCCGAATCATGTCAGCCATCTCCTCCTCCATCGTGTTAGTATAGTATGCGCGAACTAGTCCCCTAGTTTTTGAGACATCGATCTGAAATTTCGTACACGCCTTTCCCTTTCCAAGAAATTGCTCATTTGTGGGAATGGTCGATATCGGACTACTTTACCATATAGCTGCCATACAAACTGAACGACCTTAATAAAGTGTTTGTATGTCAGACTTCTGCATTTGAAAAGATATCTGCATGAAATTTTCCATCAATAATTACCTTAGGTAATCTCATGAAATGAAATTCGTAGAAATTATTAAGATCGTATCACCTTAACATATAGCTGTCATACAAACTGTGATGATTTGAATCAAGCGTTTGTATAGAAAAATTAGATATGTTCAGAAATTTAGTATGAGTTATTGGCTAAGGTAGTGCAGTAGTCTCCGAAGAAATTGTTTAGATCGGCTCAGTATAGCATATAACTGCCATACAAACTGACGATCGGAATCAAGTGCTTTTATGGAAAAACGTTTAATTTGGAAAGGTATCTTTAAGAACTATGGTAAGAAATAGTACATAACGAAATAGGTTGATCTCTGAGGAAATAATTGAGATCGGATAACTATAACATATTGCTGCCATACAAATATTTTTTTTTTTTTATCTATCTGTAACCTCAAAACAAATTTTAATTTTGAATTTTTTCAGCGAATAAAATATACACATTTTTATATAATTCCAAAAAATGATTGACTGATTCAGCGTGCCGACAAGCCTTTAAAAATTTATTAATTCATTTAAGCGAAAATTCTGTCGAATTTTCACTACTAAATTGCACTTCTACCCATCAAGCTACCAGCAACTCCTCCAACGGTCAAAACTGTGTCACATTTCCACTCGGCAAAATGTACAAAAAAGAACGAGAAGTCTGCCCAACTCTGTGTGTGTTCGCTTCAATCGATGTACCAATAATTGGGACAAATTTCAAATGTCACTGTGACTGCCAATTGATTTTGTGGAATGAAAATTATTTCAAACGCTGTCACTCAGCTCTAAATTGAACATTTCCAATAGCTGCCACTTCAGCAGAAGCAAAAGTGTGCGCAGCCGAATTTACGCACACACAGGCACATTTTATTGTGCAACATTTGCAAATACAGCTGTAGGTGGTTGGCAAATTGTTTGCCGACGCGTGTTGCCATAAACCGAAAGCCATGGTCAGATCCATAACGTATGCCAGCAGCCGGTTGAGAGTTTGAGAAGGCGGCATATAACGGCCTACATCGTTTGCGTCGAAATAAACTGTCAAATCAAAAGTGATTGAGTTGCCACTTAGTACTTGGAAGCGCCATATGCATGTTATATAGAAAGCTATACATGCAATAAGATAGTTATATATGCATTTATATAAATATAAAGGTATTTGTATATATGTAATATATAGCCTTGAAAAACTTTCTCTTCGACACGTAAAGTAATATGTTTGATTTAAACTTTTTATCGCTTTTTCATTGCCAATTTACTCGTATAAAAGTGTTGTAGCATATTTTGTTCTCCGAACACGTGGCTGCGTGTTGTGACACATTGCTTCGTCCTTGAGTGTCAAATTGACGAATTGAATTGTGTAATTGCTAATAAGAGTTTGTTTGCAACAGTATTCTTTCCATTGTGGGATTCTTATCGAAATAAATCAAACATGTTAGGCTACTCAGCGCACAGTACCGAGTTAGGGACACACATGTTAACACGAGGCAACTCTGTAAGACTTAACACTTTATTTGAGGTCGATGTCATTTAATATTCGAGGGTTCGATTTCTGTTTATGAGCGTAAGCTAGTAACATATATCTATAAAAAAAAAAACAACAGTAAAAGCGAAAGCTAGACTACTCTGTTAGCAGCGTTTCAAGCATCAATTTTTCAATTCTGTGCCAGCAAATTTCCTAGCGGCATCACTGCCAGATGATCTGTCAAAGTAAACACGTTTTTTTGACATTTACATATAGTATTGTTTGACGAATCACTTGGAAAAGTTTTCAACCACAACACCTTTTATTATGTGGAAGAAATTTATTCCCAATATTCCTCTTTTGTGCAAAAGTCTCTAGAACACTTTATATGTTTTTTTACACTTGACAAAATTATGGCTTAAACGGTGCTTAAGTAAGCAAAAATATCGAATGTTTAGCTCGAACAATTCGAAGAAGGTTCTTTGGCTCACTTGTCTCCAGAAACGATTACTGTTTAAAATAGGCTATCAGTCTACAGGTAGGTTGCTTTTTATACTTCGAGATTTGGCAACCCTAGTGTTGCCTTCTGGCAACTCCCAACTTTATCATAAAGTTGGACATTTTAAAAATTATACACACTCGGTACGTTTTGACCTACGAGCGCTATTTGTGTAGGTTACAGTTACTTAAGATATTCAGCTCGCTCAAAAAAATGGAATTAAATCGCGAACAATTTTGCGTTTATATTTTAACAATTTTTGTGGTGGATTCATTCAGCAACTGTGCTCGAGGAACCTAACTGAAATATTAGCCATGAAGCTCTATCCGAGACCAGTGTTTTTCGATCATATGGTGAGTTAAATTGAGGGCGTAGATCTCAAATAGACGAAAAAGCATGAAAGTCGTCCAAAACCACTTGTTGTGCCGAAAATTATTGAAACTGTGCGCCAACTGATATTGCAAGATCTGCATGTGACCTATCTTGAGATACAGTCATACATATAAATTACTGGATTACTGGAATCAGCAAAATCTATCCACTTTGGATCCTATATTATTCGTTAATCGCTCAAAAAAAGTCTGATGTCGATTGACCGAGAGAAATGTGAGACATCTTGACTGGAAATAAACCATGAATTTATGCGTACAAGTCCGAAAGAAAACAGCTATCGACTGTATGGCTGTTTCCACATGAGCAGATTCCACAAAAGTTGTTCCCGTATGAAGCAGTTATAAAGCAAAAGACCGCCTGTGTTTTCTCTAAACTGGACCTGTCGCAAGCATGTCACCATTACAATGCTGAACAGCAAATTTTGGGTTTAATATGATACAATTATTGTTATTCTCTTTCTAGAAATCAGGAAAACAAACTGCTGAAGACGGATCACTATTTGCCACGATATTTCTGACTCTCACACATCGACTGAAACAATTGCATTTTTGAGCACTGTTTCAAGTTCAATATGCTGAGTCAACCACTGTATAGTCCTACAGACCTGACGTATTTAAAAAACAATTTAAGTAATCAACGTTCGTTTTGCCTATTCAGATGGCAATTGTTGCCTTCGGGATACATACTTTAGAAATACATCAATCAGATTTTCAAAAAAAAAAAAATTGGTTCAAACGCATGTAAAAGTGTGCTTAACTTACTGAGTATTTTGGAAAGTAATAAAGCCATTTTCGATGCATAATATTTTATTTGATACCTCAATATGTAAAAGGCACCTCTTGTATTCAAACTTAACTTGAATATTAGGACGCAATAGACCATAAGATGCAGTGAGTACCTCAAAACTTTCTATTTCTATTTTGAAGTTAGATCCAATGTTTGCTCAAATGTGAGCGCCAAGGAGAACTAGTTCACGACTCTCTTTTTCTAAATGATAATATGTCAACATCAACTTTTCAAGTGTTAAGCGGTTCCAGAAAGAGTACTGTAATAGAAAACATAACGCTGGAAAGAATCTCTTCATGGTAATCAACTTTTGGCAAACGAATCACTAAAGTATTGCTTGGACTTCCTCTCGGCCACTTAGACCATGATATTTGCCGCCGTTAGACCAGTTTTTGGGGCTATTTGTCATATAAACTCATAAATCAAAATTCACGAAAATAAAACTATTTTATACCGTTTACTTATGTGCTTTACTGACAAACAAAGTACTCCAACTGACTTTGCTATTTATTTAAAATTTCATTTCTGCATATAAAAGGCTCTCAGCCGAAATTGATTGATTATCATGAATAAATTATCCGCAGCATGAAATATATACTCATATTTGAAAAAATTAGCAAATATATATAGTATGAATAAAGTAGTCTATTGATGTATTCAAATTAGTTCACAACAAAAATTCAATAATTCTGTACAAAAAATAAAATAGCTATCATACGGGAGACAGCTTTCATTTATGCCCATTTAAATGCTGTTTTTTTGTGAGATTTCAGTCGCAATATTATTGTGTGGAATACAATGGAGTTTACATAAATGTGCATTAGGGTGAAGTCTTAACAGAGAAGGCAAATATTTGCATTAATTTCACTTACTAAGGGAACGGTTTTTTTGTATTGCTGCTAAAATGGTGGAAAAGGTCAAAGAATGTGGTTGCTATTGAAGCCGTTAAAGTAACTCAAAGTCAGTCCTTTACGAAGTATCCTCTAAACAGCTCGAACTAAGCTGAAGACTCTAATACCATAACTGTGAAGTTGGTAATATCGATAAATCAAAACTCCACCGACCAAATAAATCGTTTCACTTAAGCTTGGCCAAGCTTCAAGCACTACCACAATAATTATGCGTTGCTACAGCTATAGCACACAGTCCGAAGCAAGAAAAATTGTATAGCAAATTAAAGGCAAAAATATAATAAAAAAAAGTACTTTGTGAAAAGTTTGCAGACGACGGACGGAAGTCGGCATTCTGCTTTAGCACGTTTTTCCAATTCGCAAATTGAAGTTACTTTTTAGCTTTTTGCTTTTGACAAATGTGTCTAAAGCAAATGAGGAAACTTTTGCGCATGCACACAATCAAAGTAATTATAACACACAGGCATAAACGCAAACACAAACACATGTGCGCACACACACACACACACACGCGCCAGTGGAGCGTACATATGCACGCCTAAGTGTATGCAACAAATAGCCGAGCATTAGAAATGCTGATGCACCCCAGAAAAGTTTGTTGGTAATTTTAAAATGCCACTGTAACATAAGCATTCTATAAACCATACGAGATGAGAGAGAAGCAAAGAAAATGTACCACTCGAAAGAAGCTGTCAGCAGTGACGGCAAATATGTTAAAGAAAATAAGAAAAACGCATAAAAAGAGATGAAAATGAGCAGCTCCTTTTAAAATTGTAGAAAGTCCCAGTATCGAGGAAACGAGTAGAAAAGCGGCGCCCACAAAAAGAAAACTATACATAATTCCGGGAAATGCAAAAGCTTTTAAGATAATGGAAATCTGGTAGCCTAATGAAAAAAGTGCAAATATAATATGGCAAGGCGTAGTGAAACACACAGCACATGCCTCGTAAAAACGGAAATGAAGCCCGAAAAATAACGAAAAAAATAAAAAAAAATAAAAGGGAATATTGAAAAATGCATAAAATGCTGACTCCTGCTGGTGTATTTGGGCAGCGTTTTAAATGCTTACTGCCAGACATTTTCACTGCAATTGCCGTTGGTACAGGCTGGCTGCTGGCTTCACCTGGCGAGCTACTTTTGCTAGAGAGGAGTTGCAGAAATGTATAAAGCAAAGCTGCATTTTATGTCTTTGTGTGTGTATTACAGTGTTTGATGCATTGCAAAGTTCTTTACATCGAAAAACGTCCTAAGAAGCATGAACGTAGTCGATATAGTGGCTGCCGGAAAGCGGCTACATTTATACTGATTAGGTTTAAGCTATTAAGGAATTCGGCCCCATCAGCCTCTGCTCGTTCTTACTAAAAACTCTGGAGGGACTGATGGACTGGTACATAATGAGACGAATGGCGAAGGATAATTTATTAGGTGTACAACATGGTTATTGCAAAGACAAGTCAGTGGTTACTGCCTGCCTTCATACAATCGTGTCATAGCGTGAGAAAGCCATTAGAGTCAAGAAATTCGAAATTAGGACCTTCTTTGATATAAATGCAGCTTTCAATAACGTCCTGCCGGAAGCAGTCGTAACTGCTCAGGATGGTCCTAGGATTGAATCAGACTTCAAACATCTTATTTTCAGTCTAAACTCAAATAAAACCGACATCATTTTATTTACCAGAAGACCCAAGATTCCGGTGGTATTGCTGCCGCAAATGGGAGACATTGGTTTACAATTAGCGGATACAATGGAATATCTAGGGTTCATCCCGGGTAAGAAACTTTCATGGAAGCCGAATATCGAAGAGAGAGCAAAAAAGGCATCGCTTTATATTGCTGTAAAAAAATCGTTGGCAAAAGATCACACTTGCAAATAAACTCGAGGTGTGGTGCGAAAGTTGCTATCACTCTCTGAGAGTCTGGGTTTCTAAAAAAAAACACATGTCTGAACACTCGGAAATTCTAACACACTTTGACTTCATACCGGATCACTTGGATCATGGAGTCGCCAAACCGTACTCTGGCGGCTCCTTCTCTACCTCTGTATCGGCGAAGGAGTTGTGGTTGGGAATAATCCGTTGGATCAGAGAGCAGTGAGTTTTACGGTTGGCGTTTAGCTGAAGATCGGTTGCAAGATATCTAGTGATATTTTTGACTTTAGTACGGCTAGTTTAAGAGCTTTTAGCAGGTCATTGCACTATTGGCGTCCACGCAGTAAGGCTGCGAATCCTACCAGACGCTTCACAAAGGACTACATATAATAGTCAACGTGCGGTCTTTGATCAGCCATAAAACCCAACCTAACCATACTAAGATAAAGTTATTCTTTCTTCTTCAAAAAAATTTTGTTATTTTCTATAAGCAATTTTCCATTTCAAACACAAAACATATTCGCCCAATAAATAAGTCTTCACCATAAGTACAATAAAAAAAGAAGCAACAAAAAGTCTTTTGAAATATTTGTTTCGATTTGGAGATAATTAAATTCTCCTTGATTTTGCAATACTCTCATTTCAGTTGTGACTCGCTCTCTAAAGAGCTCTTCTAACAGAATTGCATAGAATTCATAGTCATTGTTTAACTGTGCATTTAAATTCCCAATTGACCAAATAACAATTTCGTTGTAATCTGCTCGTTGCCTAAAGCACACATTGTTCGCAGTACTATCGAGAACATGGCGAAGCGAAAATTTGCCGCTGGAAATGTCGAAAAAGCCAGGCAAATAGAAAATAAGGCGAAATAAATGAGTAGCGGATTTTCAAACTAATTGCCATCGTAGCGCATTCAACTGGAGCATAAAGACTGACAGCAGCAAATTGCTTGCTAATGAGAATTCGATGTGTTCAATGATTGGTGAAGAAGAAGCAGAACCGCACCATCAACCAGCAGCAGTTGTACAAAAAATGCAAGAAAAGACAAGAGATAGATAGGAAGCGGCGAACAAAGAAGACATCTTTTTAAGTAACAAGATTGACTGCCATTTTATTTAGTTGGTCATTCTGGCGCTTGCTAATAGACATTTGTTTGATTTTATTCGAACAAGTTAACGGTTTTTACGTCAATGTAGCAGCGGAGAAAAGTTTTAATGCCGAAAATTGTAAATCCTTTCGAAGGGGTTTACTTCGTTTAAATTTCTACGAAATAAAAATAGTTTCAGTCACGAAACAGTTGTTTGGAGTAAAATTTTTTGCCTCGAGGTAAGCGATAAATAGCAATTAAAAATTTTAATAGTTTTTTTCATGTGCCTGCTCGCTTTAGTTGTGCTCTTCAATCTTTTGATTAATGATTTGTTTGCCAAGTTAAATAAAGACTTATGTAGTTTTTCCTTTAATTTTAGAAAATTTGCATATATTTAATTAAAGTGGTATAACAACTTGCTATACCCTGCATGTATTTGTATTAGTCTATGTCGTTTATGCCAGTTGCCTCTTCGATTCGGTTCAACGAACTTTTGAGTACTAAAGCCTTTATATATACTGATTGTCTAGTTGTCTGTTCGGTTCATTTCAAAGCCTACGCGAGACAAAGACGACTTCCCCTAGTATATGCCAGTCCATGAGATTTACATTAATTATCTGTTCGATACGCCACTATAAAATTTTTGCCCTACAGAGTACTCATATTTTAACAGTCTATATGTTGCCAGTTGTCTCTGTGAAACGTCGCTTTCCAAGATTTTTACTGGAATATATTAGTCAGTAGGATTTATACTGAAAACGCTTTTATATTCTACTAGTTTTTACTATTTATATCAGCTACTGTTCATTACTTTGATTTGAATTTTTATGTATACCATTTATCTGTTCGATTTGCCACCAAATTTTTGTGTACTGAAGATTTCTTAATAGCCAATAATAGTTAATATATGAATTATACCAATTATCTGCGATACTTTCCAAGGTTTGATAAGGGAAGTTGACTTTTGTTACATTATACCAGTTCACTAACATCGAATTTTTGTGTATCGAGAAATATTTCCAGTTGTCTACCATCGAGCTCTTGTGAATTGAAAAGTATTTCTGCTCTGATGGTCTTTACGAATTATACCAGTTACTGTCGTTTATTTCTTTGGCAAAACGAGCATAATTTCTTTTAAGATATACATGCTTTTATGGTTTAAACTATTTTTCTGATCGATTCGCCGTCGAATTTTTGTCTACTGAAGATGACTTTTACCTTAATAGCATATGGTATACGATTTAAACCAATGATCTGTTATATACGATACTATCCATTTTTTGGCAAAAAGAAGACGGCTTCGATTAGAATATATCAGTTCGCTAACATCGAGTTTTTTTGAACCGAAAACTTTTTCGGTTAAAATATGCCAGTCTCTATGATTTATACCAGTTGTCTGTTTGATTCACTAACATTGAGCTTTTGTGTATTGCAAAGTACTTCAATTCATATATATCTAAACCATTTTTTAGCGGCTTAAGCTTCAATTGATTCGATGCTTTGGAAGGTTTGGGTCTAAATTATTTAAAGCAGTCTATATTATTTATACCAGTTCTGCGCTCAATTCGCTGATATCGATTTTTTTTATATCGAAGATGGTTCTATTACAATTTAAAAGTTTGTAGGAATTATACCAGTTGTCGGTTCGATTCATTATTTATAGCAGTCGTTCGCTCGATTCGCTAATATCGAGATTTTGTATACCGAAAATTTTTTCTATTAAAATATACAAACCTGTAAGATTTATACCAGTTGTCTGTTCGATTCATTGTTTTCCACGATATGAAAGACAAATTCTGGGTATTAAAAATAGGTACCTAAGCCTTATACCTTAAATTTATATAATTAGAAACCCTTTAGGTTTGATAGGGTAAAACCACAGAGATACTTATGAGGTAACTTAACGAGTTCTGTTCATTTTCGAAGATTTCGTGGATAAGGCAGAATAGTGGCAATTTTTTTTTGTTGGAATTTAAAAATAATTATATATTTAATTATGAATTAATTTTGAATTTATAAAAAGGTTCATTAAATAATATTAAAACTAACAGTTAACATTCGTTCAAATATTTTATGAACAATCTACAATCTTTACTTCACAAACATTTGATTTAATCTCTTTATGCTGACACCTCTTGGAATACATAACCAGCATTTTGAACATTTTCACACGCTTCTATTTGGCTTCCTATAATATCTGTGTAAAGCGACAATATGGCCGAAATAAAACGAGAGGTGATTCTCATAAAAAGCGAGCGCCAAATACGAAAATAATTTTGCACAGAGTTGCAAAATAAACAAGTTGCATTTTCCACTTTATTTTCGGAACAATTTCGTATGCCTTTTGCCATTTAACGCGCGCGCTGCCCCGTGCTTTAGCTCGCGAAGCGTGCCGTACCAACGCGCAGTCGTGCAAATAAAAGCGCGAAAATTATGCCTTTGAAGCAACGCAGCGCAGGATTTTATACAACGCGCGCTGTCTGCAAAAAATACACCGAATGGGCGCCGAAGAGAGAGGAGTGGTGGCACAAGCATAAATGCGCATATTAGAGCAGCCGGCGAGGTAGTATCTGCTTTCGTACAGCCACCTAACTGTTGTTGCATTGCATTTCATTCAAATCTGTCCAAATTGCTACATTTGCTGTTGGCTAAGGCACACATGCAAACACACAAATTCAAATAGCGAAAAATTCGGCGGTGCACGGATGTACGTGTGTTTGTTCTAATGTTGTCTACGTGCTGGCGCCTCGCGTCACTTCGTAAATTCGCATTAGTTTCGCTTTGTGTTGACAGTTTTGCAGCATTGCAACACAAATACTTCATAAATTGCATGTGTGCTTGCATTTGTATAGTTGATTGTAGTGTGAGGCATGCACAATACAACAACAGCAAAAGATATGCAACTTGTTAGTGTTGCAAAGCCGCTTTCTTTTTACTAAAACATATTTATGAAGCTATAAATTAACTGACTTTACCTTAAGTTTATAATATATTCATACGTTGTTGTTTTTGTAGTTGTAGCAGCAAATAATTGGCTGAGGGTGCGGAAATAAAATTTTTTGCAGGAAACACGCTCTTTACAGCCATAGACTGAGATTGTTTAGAGGACAAATATTTTATTGAAAACTGTAGTGTGCTTTTGGGCGTTAAGAAGCTGTGATTAGAGTTCTGTTGTTTAAGTAGGAATTTCATGCAAAAAGAAATATAAAATTAGGAAAAACAAAAAAAAAAAAATTCAGAAATTATGTGAAATTTTTATCATTATACAATTATTTCTATCAATTATATACTTTTTTTAATCGTCATAAAAATATTAATTAAAGTTATTTTCTGTTTTGTTTCGATCATGAGCTTTTTCACCGCTTATCACCGCGTATCAACACCATATATAGTTTTGGAATAGCATCGATTGACTGAGAGAGATTTAGTAGAGGAGATTTAGTCGATTAAGCACTGTGAGCTATATTTTAAATGAAATTTCGGGTTATAAAAAGCTGTATGAACAATGAGTGACGCATTCGCTAATAATGAAGCAAAAACACAATCCAACTTTCAAATTTCTCAGCAACAGTTGGAGAGTATTAAAAAGAATAAAGTGGATTTTGTGCGTCGATTCCTCACTATGGATGAGACTTGGGTCTATAGCCATAATTCAGAATCAAAACAAGAGACGCAAGAGGAGTCTGAACGTGGCTGTTCGGCGTCGAATCGAGTTCGTGTCCGGAAATCGACAAAAAGGGTATGACATCCCTTTTTTAGGATGCATGAGGAATTTAGTTTGTGGATTTGGTGAAAAAAGACCCGGTTTGCAGAAGAAAAAACAATCTTTCATCAAGACAATGCACCGTGTCACAAGAGCATTTTGACAATGGCTAAAATCAATAAATTAAAGTTTGAATTGTGGAAGCATCCACCGTATTTACCAGATTTGGCTCCCAGCGACTTCCATTTGTTTCCAGAACTCAAAAAAGTTATGCGTGGAAAGCATTTGTCATCAAATAAAGTGGCCATAACGGCTGTAGAAGCGTATTTTGCAGACCTACCGAATTCTCACTTCAGGGATGGGGTAGATCACTGGAGGAAGTGTATTAATGGTCAGGGAGATTATACTGAATAATAAAGTGCATTGGACATTTAGGAGAACTTGCGCTAAAAATGGGACTATCCTATAGTCGCGGCAGCAAATTCAAATGAATTAAGAAAGCGATTCTACACTTGCGCTGCGAGTGACCGGCTCTGTTTGATGTCGGCTTCAATGTCCATCTACCAATATTTAACCATAAAGTTTGTGAATACTTTCAATTAGGACACCAAATGGTTTGTAAATAGCGATGAAACGAGAAAGTAATATTTAAATTTTTCGAGTTGGTGCCTCAAATGACGCATGTGCTGCTAATTGAGCCCGAAGTGGTTGCAAAATATGTATAGACAAACCCAAATTTTAAAACGAGTGTTTTAACAATTATCTGAACTCGATTTTTTAAAGCTGTCTCGATAGGTATAGTTACCGCACATATGTACGTATATAAAATATACCAAACCAAAATATGCAAATATAAAAATTAAAAAAAAAAAAAACAGCAAAAATTTTAAATTTTACAACCCTAAAAATATTTTGATATTTATGAAGAAACCGACAGCATGCGCTCACGCAAAGCTCTCAAGCAAACACTGCTTCAACGCAGAAAAGCTGTGACCATTACACTTTAATAGCCGGTTGCTAAGCGCACATTTGAATTTATTTGACACAAGGTAACCTTACAGCTTGCAAGTAGTGCAAATATAAAAGTTACAAAAAGCAAGCGTGTGCAAAAACAACAAAAATATGTAAATATAAAATGGCATTTTTTATGCATTTTTGTCGTTTCTTAGCAACTTTACAACTGCTTTCTACTGCTACTGCTAGTCCTCCCTAAGCGTGCGCTGAGCTCTGTCCAAGCAAGTGCGCTGGCACAAATTTTACGGAATATTCCCTTTGTACGCACCCGAGAACATTGAATATTTTAATGCATACACAAGCTACTTAAGACTTAGTTAAACATAAAATAGAAAATCATACTTTTATGATTATGCCGGTTTTGTTGCTTTTTCCTTACTTTGCTTTGCTTTGTTTTCTGGTCTTTCTTTTTTTCTTAATTTTTATTGCTGTTTGTTTTTAGTGCAGATTTTATGAGCCATACTGCTGCTGCTAAATGTTGGATATATTTCTAAAAGCTTTTGTGATTTAAAAAGATTAAGTTTTGTGTGAATATATGCAATTGAGATGTAGGAAAATGTATATGTGTATATATAAATTGCTCTTCTAGTAGTAGCTTAATGATAAGCTTCTGTCACTATCCAATATAAAATACGAAATCAAGCAGATACTCGGGTATAAAATTTCCGAGTTTGGTGGCAAATCTTTAACGATCGATCTTCAATATATAATATATATATTTTTTATTTGCTTCAGAATCTGAATATTTAGATATAAACCATTTTATATAAGCGTTTTAATTGTCTGTAGTTAGATCCATACCGAAGTCTCGGTATAAGCTTCTAACGTTTTAAAAATAATTTTAAAAAATTTCAAAAGATTTTGTTCAAGAAAAAATTGTTTTATTCAAAAAATAATTAACAACAGATACACATTTTTCAAGGGGTTTCCTAAAGAAATTTTTTCTGAAAAATTATCGAAAACGTGAATAGTTCAATTCTTGTCTTAGACAAAATACTTTTCCAAAAATATTATCTGGAGGGATGTTTCTCTGCAGTGGCATAAGTATAACCCTTTAAGAAGGCAATAAAAATAAATAAATTGAAGCGTTTTTCATGTCACGATAGGATAGGTAATTTAATTAGGTAACTATATCGCCTGTCTATTGTGTTACGCAAATGCTGTTGATAATGATAAGCACCTCATATATAGTATTCTTTGCGACGAACGGCGCTTTGTATCTCCTTGGTGAACGAACTTATTACCTTGGCTGCCAGTGTGTCACCGATGATACATGATTTTTGCTTGGCATCTGAAGTAGATTTTTGTTGTGATCACCGGTGATAGAGTAGCAAAATAGACTGAGCGTATAGAACTGGTTTAGCCGTCAATCCAAGTATAACTGAAATGGTTTCATTTCCCAGAATATAGCCGGTCTCTTCCGGAGCATGGCGTATCTTCGACCACCTCTACGCCAGAACGAAAACGTTGAAACCATCGTTGTGTGGTGGAAATGGAAACTGTATCGGATCCCTAAACTGCACACTTTTTATTGGCGGCTTGAGATGCATTTTTGCCTTTATCGTAGTAGTAATGTAAAATTTGCCGTATTTTCTCTTTATTTTGCTCCATGTTTGCGACGCTATAACTCACGAACGACTTAAAAGAATCGACAATCATTCAAACACGTGTTAGTGCGTGAAATGTGCTTTCCAAAAAGATATAGCGGGACCCGATGTGATGAATAAAACTAGAACTACGTGCTGTCAGCGCCAACTAGCTAAAATACCGCAAGACTTTTTTGACAACCTAGCCAAGGAAGCTATGTCAAATTGAATTTTTTTATAAATTGTGTACAGACCGCCTTTTGAACCAGGCAATAGCATGATTTTCATTAACATCGCATATTTATTGTCGATTTTCTGGGTCTTTTAGCATAAAAAATCGTTCTATGACCACAATTTATATATAAGTATATATACATAAGTATATTTTGTTTATTACAAAACAAAACAAATAACTCAAGAAAATAGAAAATGTAAAACTTGTCATAGCATTGACTATGACAGCTACTCAACTATTGTCATTAAAATGCGAAGAAAAATATTTCAACGATTTTTCCACAAACTGATAAAACAACAACAACTTAGCGCAATAGCTACTCAACCAAATAGTCTAGACGCAAACATGATGACGCCATAATGGCTACTGCAAAATACCGTAACACTGAAGCAGTCCGGAAAAGGGTCCGGAAAAGCGCCAGACGAATGAAAACTAGAAGAAGTAAAAAGCAAATCGCTTACATTTGATTTGCTGCCTTGAAATTTGCGAAGATTTGAGAATTCTCCAGAGCACCCCGCCTGCAACTCAAGGCGGAAACGTACAAAGTTGTGGAAGAAGTAAAGCATGAAAATACTTGCAACAGCAGAGTGGCATACTAGCAGCAAGAATTTCTTATTTACACAAACTTCAAAATGCCGCTTCAAGTAATATGAGTTGGCTGGCGAAGGAGGGAGGCAATGGGGCAAAGGGTAAAGCAGCAGGAAAGTGACGATTTTCGCTGCAATTTGCACCAGCTGTAAGCACACAAGGGAGATATTGTGGAGTAGAGTGAGGCTATGAAATAACGCGCCGCTTCACAGGCAATCACTACAATCACCAATGCTGAAATCTAAGGTAAATGGCATACTTTAAAAGGAAAATGAGCAAACCAGCGTCATTTAAAACGCGCAAACGAGTGAGTGCGGTAGAAATCTCCAAACTCACACAATTACTTAACCCAAATACATCTAATAAATGCGCTCACTTGAAGGAAATTATTTGCTGGCATACCGAAAATTGCTCATTCAAAATGCCAGCTGCCATCAGCATTGCAATGTCGGAATTTTATGACTCTTGTCGGCCGCTCGACAATAATCGGCTAACGAACGGCAGCAACGACACAACGTAATTTGCCAAATTTTACCGCAAAAATTGCGCAATTCATGCCTGCTGAAGCAGTCGGGCGGCACAAACGCAGGCGAACAGCATCAAAGCGGAAAGCACGGGCAATCAAAGTGGACCGTAAGAGTTTTTGCTGTTTTTATTTTTTCACATTTTTTATTATTTTTTTTTTTAATTTTTTTTTTTTTTTTTTTTTTTTTTTTTTTTTTTTTTTTTTTTTTTGTTCAACAAACGTTGACATGAACATGAAGTTGTTTGGAAATTATGCACAGATTCCGCTGCGCCAGCACCAGCATTTAGGCACCGCTGTTTTAAATCGCCTAAGTCGGCAATTTATTTGCAGGGGAAAAAACAACAACAACAGTTATAGCAAATGAAATGCTTATGCGTTTAAGAGCTTATGCGTTAAAGCGCTTATGGGTGCTAATGTCGTTCACCTGGGCGTATACGTAACCTAGGTGACTGTGGTCTGTGCTGGTGTTTATTGTGGCGTTGCCAACCGCAGTTGGTGCATAGAAGGTAGTTGTTATGATTTTTGTGTATTCTGTAGTTATGTGCATATGCTACAATCGGTAGCTGTGTTTGTGTTTGGCTTTCTTTCGGGTATTGTATTGCGTGCTGTGAAATGCTCAGATGAAAATATTGTTCATGTTTGTAATACGGAGGACTGAGCCAGAAAAAAATATCAGATTTTTAAGATTCATCAGTGTCGTCATCGGAGGACTGAGCCAGAAAAAAATATCAGATTTTTAAGATTCATCAGTGTTTATTGATTATGTTTCAAAATTTTCTGAGGGTGTTTGGAAATAAGTTCATGAATTGCGAAAATGTAGCTAAAATAGAGTTTTTAACGTTACTGATGAAAATTCCTAACTATGAGTGGTATTAAAAATGTTTGTCAACTCACTGAGTTAATTTGCACTTTAATAGACATCAATCAGTCTTTGAAAGATGAACTATGAAGAACTCTATCTGCTGGTACCAAATACCTTTTAGTTGAAGCTACTTCTTATTTAAGTATCCTTAATCGTCTTAGGAACTTTACTAGAATATCTAAATTATAGCTCAGAGTATTCTAAAAAAGATACTACAAGAAAAACATTAAAATTTGTAGTACTATAGCTATTATAACCTCCAGGAATACATAAGATTCCTTACCAGAACTTGATTCTTATCGGTCAGTTTGTATGGCAGCTATATGATATCGTGATTCAATCTGAATAATTTCTTGGGAAATTACATCGCTACTTTGATCAATAATCCATGCCAGTTTTCGTGAAGATAGCTCGTCAAACGATAGAGTTTTCCATAACAGAACTTGACTTTGATTGGTCAGTTCATATGACAGCTATGTGCTACAGTGGTCTGATCTGCACAAATCCTTCGGATATTTTATCTTGAAATTCCCAGTTCAGGACATACTTATTGCTCAGAGCATATAACTGATGTAAAGGTTCAGAAAACCAACAAAATCAATAGACGTACATTGTTCTTGGCATATTAAGTAGGCATATCCAGAATAAGCCAACTTCTAAATCCCGTTCAAAACACAAAACACCAACACCACTATGCCTCTAATGTCCAGTCCTATGCCTAAGTATGTTCACGCCAGGAATCTTTTATAAATGGATTGTGCACAAGCGCTCAAGCCGTCTAGAAATGGGCTAATAGATTCAAAAACGCTCTCACACCCAAACAATATCAAGGCATTGTGCTTTTCTTAATTCGAATGCAGAACGAGCGCTCTAGTGCTCTTCAAATCAAGCTAAGCTAACAAAAGCTCTCAAAAGTGACTGAAGACACCTACAAAAACAATCGGCAAGGGCAAACAATAAG
Source organism: Bactrocera latifrons (assembly GCF_001853355.1). Lineage (NCBI taxonomy): Eukaryota > Metazoa > Arthropoda > Insecta > Diptera > Tephritidae > Bactrocera > Bactrocera latifrons. The sequence continues at coordinate 1,285,534 of NW_017537401.1, read as the reverse complement.
CACATGCATTACTTAGTTGACGCTTTAGATTTGTACTTATTGTGTTGGAGAAGCACTGATTTGCAATTGTTGTTGCTGCTGATGTTTTCTTGCAATTAAACAAAGCGTTGTGGTCCATTGTTAGCTGGCAGTGTCGCCATGACAACTAAACGGGCATACATATATGTCTGTATGTAAGTGGAAGAAAACAACACAAACATAGAGAGCTACTACACTATTTATTGTCTAATGGCCAACGCATGAACTACAGGAATGTCTGTTGTACTTTGCAGCGCAGTTTGTTTACGTATGTATATGAAAGTTCATATATTTGCAACAGGGTCGCTATGTAAGTCATTATTGTATACTATATTTATATATATATATATATCAATGTGTGCGTGCATTTCTGTGTGCTCACTCATTTATTTTATTCGACAACAAAGAGTGAACAACTGTAAATTGCACTTGAAAGTGCTAAAGCAGCTCGACATTTTCACACACCGTCACAAATTAGTAAGGCGCATGCAATGCTGTCGCACGCCAGCACCAGCTACTAGAACAAAAGACACTGCCGAGACGTGGTATTTGAAGGCGTATGCACGCCCTGTGGATGACCATTGTTCAGCCGAAAAGCACATTTGACATATTTCTCACATGCACTCTTGGACAATACGCTGGCTGTCAATGTGTAATGGAGAGGCCAAGCGTTGCCTGACAATGACACTGAACGCTTGCTTAGTTCGCTACTTGTTAGAGTGTTGCAAGTTAAATGTTGTGTGCAAGTGTTGTTGTTGAAAGCAGCAGCTGAATAATGAATGGAGGCGGCAGTGTTTGTGTGGGCCGTTGAAAATTGTCAAAGTGCACTTAATGTGCTGAACACGTGCAGAGTGTCAGCAGCGCAAGAGCACGGGAAGGAGAGAGAGGGGGCAAAGATTTGTAACTTGTATAGGTATAGAACGAAACTGCAAGTGTTGCAAGAAGAATTGGAAGACAAAAATTAATTGATGTGAAATTTAAAAGCAATTTAAAGTAATCTTAATAATTGCTGAATGAAAATAGAAATAAAAACTAAAAAAAAAACTTAAGAAAAAAAAAGAAAAAAATTTTAAAATTAAAACTAAATTTTTCAGCATTTAAAAACAACAACAGCCGCAAAAAATGTTGACTACGGTTTACAAGAAACACCAACAACACAAAAGTTGACTAGGAATGCGCTTCAGAAATACCTTCTTCAGTTTGTATGGCAACGATATGTTATAGAGACACGATCTGCACAATTTCTTAAGAAATTATGGCGATGCGCGAAATAATAATCTATACCAGGTTTCGTGATGATAACTTGTCAAATTAAAAAGTTTTCTCTACAAGGACTCGAGTTTGATTAGTCAGTTTGTATAGCAGCTCTATGTTACACAAGCTCGATGTAAACAATATCTTTGGAGATTGTAGGGATTTCCAAGATAATAATTTGTACTAAATTTCGTGACGACACCTTGCCGAATAAAAAAGTTTTCTCTACAAAGACTTAGTTTTAATCGTTCAGTTTGTATGGCAGCTATATGCTATAGTAATCCGATCAAAACAATTCTTTAGCAGATTTCAACATTGTTCTGGGCAATAACTCGTGCCAAATTTCGTGAAGGTATCTCTTTATATAAAAAAGTTTTCCATACAAGCTCTTGATTCCGCTCGTTCAGTTTGTATGACAGCTATAAGCTATAGCAGTCCGATGTAAACAATTCCTTCGAATACTATCCCGTTTTCTTAGAAAACAATTCATGACAAATTTCATGAAGATATCTCGTACAATACAAAATTGTATATATATTATACATGGGCGGTTCCGAAAAGGATGCGTGCAAAATTTGGTATCAATATCTCAAAAACTGAGACGAATAAATGGGCAGACAAGCAGACTTGGCTAAGACGACTTAGCGCGGCATGCGTATATATATTATAAGAGTTACCGCGGCTTCCTTTGTCTATTAAAAACTTCGTGGCAAACTTACTATACCCCGTTTAGAGCGTAAAAAGTTACTTAGCTCTAAAAAAATGTATTTTACATAAATTTACTAGTTCGTAGTTACTGCCAAATTAAGTTCATAAAAAATTTGCATAAAATTCAATTATTTTCAATTTTTTCCACTTCGCAGCTCAAACAAAATTTGCGAAATTCAAGTCTTTTATAAAGTAAGGCTTACTGCCGACGACATTGTTGCGCTAATTTTTTACAAAAAGCAACTGGAAAGCTGCTAAGATTTAGTGTTGTACACTTGACCACAAAACTTTTGTCGCTAAATAGCGCCTTAACCGACTAGTTTGCTTTGTTGCCCGCTAAATGGAAAGAAATATGCGCAAAAGTTTCGCCGCTGTGGGGTAAACAACTCCCACGATCTTCTGCACTGCCGCTGTACGCCAGCGCACTTACAATGCAAATCATTGCAATAACGCTACTGCAAAAGCAAAGCTTACAAGAGCAACAACTTCAGTAAGAGCAGCAACTGAGTTGCAACAGCATCTTTAAAAAGTATATTTATAAAAGCATGAGAATAATAAAAGCTAAAGGAAAGAATGAAAACTTGCGCGCAACACCAGCAAAGAATGGAGGAAAAATGCGACAAAGTTTTAATTGACCCGCCAACTTGCGGAGCGCTCATTCTCCGCTTCAGCGCTGTCAACGTTACCTCGCCGCGGATGCAATATCCCAACGAAACGCTTGCTAACACACAGCTTTAAGGCGACGCTATTGTCAACGTCGAGTTGAGCCGTCGCTAAGTCAGTCGCTGCTCGGCATTTGCTGGCGCATAGTTGCGCGGCTGCAATAAAATACGCTGCATTAAAAGAGATAACGCACCGACGCAAGTATGAGAATAATAATAATGAAGCTGCACATAATAGACTAACGACATCGCGAAAAGTTGCAGTTACAAAGTTGCAAATGACAGCAAATGGCAGCGCCGTCGGCGGCAAATATACGAAATTTGACATGTGGCACAGTGGCACAGTGGCACCAGGCCGCAATAATGGTGGCATAAAGTATAGCAGTGCTTAGTGGATCTAAGACTGACAGTAATTTGTTTTGGTCTCACTACTTTTTGGAGCTTTTAGAAATTGAGTTTTTGAATATGAAATTTAGATTTCAATGCCTTTTTGAAATCTCACCCACAGCTCAATCCCGAAAAACTGTCACAAGGTCATCAAAATTGTACTTAACGGTTGAACCATCTGCATTTGAATTTGATAGTCTTAAAAAAATAGATTCCAAATAATATTCCTTCGAATGATAATAAGCACTCTTAATTAAACTTGAAGTTTGTGTAATTTTTCATTAAAAGATTATGGAACTTCGATATGGTTCACCCTTTATAAGTACCACAGAGGTTTAGGTTTTTTCAAAAACCATTTTCATTATATTATTTAATTCCATTCTGGAGCACACATCCATCATTTGAAAATTCGAACTCTAAATATGACCAATTAAAGGCTTTGATATCTCTCAAATCCTATTTGTAAACTTAGAGCTTTAACTGCGATTCACTCTTAGTATGTCAAACTCAATGACGTTAAATTGACAATTGTAGAATTTTGCTGATTTCGTTCAGAAAGCTTAAATTTAGAAAAGTTGACTATTTCAACTGCGATAATATTTGACAACTAAAATTCATACAAAAAAGTGGCAAATGACAAAGACTGTCATTATGTTTGACGTAGTGATGAAACTTTTTTGCAGGGAAAACATTTGTACAGAACATATGTGTTAACGGTACTATAATTGTAAGTTAAAATATGGCATTATTTCGCATTATTCTACTAGAGTTTTTAAAACCAAATTTGTCAATGGCAAATGACAACGACTGTCATCAAGTTTAACATAATGATGAAACTGCATCGCTGGAAAAACATTCGTAGTCAATATACGTGTTGAAGATACTAACCTTTTTAAGTTAAAACACAACAAAATTTCGCGTTATTCTACTACGGTAAAAAAAAAAAAAAATCTTGCACAAAAATGACAAAATTCTGACGTGACTCTGACAAAATAAACACCACCACAAAAAAGTTATATTTACTTTTAATAACTTCATTTATTGTTTCGTTGCATTTTTTACAGAGCAAAGTACGCCAGTGAAGCCTTGATAATAATATAGTCTATATGACATTTGCTACATGTTTCACCTCCTTCCACACACTGTGCCTCAGCACCAGCGACGTACTGCAAGCACTATGTTTAACAAGACGGCTCATTATTTGCGGCAGCTTGTCTTGCCACGGCGTGTGTGCAACAGCTGCGGTGCAAGCGCTATCAGTCACTCAGATTTCTTGTCGTCCTTGCTTAGCTCGGCTCTATGCCGCGACGAAGAGTGAGTGAAAAAGCTGTCTGTGCGCGCGAATGTGCGCTTAATGAGAAATTTTAATGCGCCAATTCATGCGGTTACAACTTGGGCAGAAGAATTAATCTCTTTCCACTGGCTCTGCACAAATAGATGAACTGAAAGGCTGGTGTAAACTAGCATATAAAGAAAATTGATGGCAACTCAAAAATGTGGAATGCACCAAATTGCTGGCGCTACTTAATGACCGTGCCTAAGTACTTAAGTGCTTAGGGGGATGGCAAAAAGAAACTTCCGTTTTCGTTTTCAATTTGGAAATTGGTTGTCTTTACATATTGCATGTGTGTGGGTGTGTACTTTTGTGAAGTGAAAAATTTGACTAATTTTTGTACGAAGAATAATTAACTGGAAAATTTGGTGATAACATTTTTTTTTTTTTTTTGCTAGTTTGCCTTAACATATTTGAAATTATTTATTTTCGTAATTCTATACACAAAATTGGAAATAAAAAAAAGTTGTCTTTTCACCAATTATTTTTATTTCTCTTTTGCAGCACTTTCGTGTGGAAACTTTACAATTAGCGCTGTCCACCTCAGCGCTGATGAAGCTGTACAATTAGTGTGCTATTGACTTAAGCGCCCGTCACTGTCAGCGCTTATTAAACAAACGCATGTCGCTAATGAAGCAAATAATATTAGCTGCACCCTCTTGGTGGACGGCTTTCAAGAAATATCATTTGAAGTGTAAATGTGATTCGTGTACCCAAAAGATAAGAAATATTGAGCTGTTGTACTTTGGACAAGCAGCCGCTAATGAAATCAGCCGTTGCACTTCATTAGCCCATCAAGTCAAATAAATTTAGCAGAGGTAGCTGCTTATTTGTATAGCTTTTCCTTTGGCCGCGTATGGCCTTTCGAAGGCAGCGAGGCTAGGTGGTGAAAGCCTAGTACGAATTATATGACGCTAACTGTCCACAAAAGTTTATTATATCGCAGCTAATTAAATTACTTTTTTGAGTTTGAGGAAATGATTGCATTAATTTAACAGAAAATCACTTAAATCATATTGATATGAAAGTAAAATTCTCGCCATTTTGTCAAAAAGTTAGAAGAGTTTTAAAATTTTTAGCATTTTTTTTTTAAATAATATTTTTAGAAAAGGTGTGAAAGGCATATGCTTATCGATTTATGACAGAACTGGTCAAGGAAATATTTAGAAGAAATTGTTTCACAGTGAATGCGTATGAAAAAGTAAAAGAAAATTTGAAATTTTTAAAATATTAGCGGTTTAGCTAGTCTGAAATGTTCAGAAAGTGATTATTTTAATACCTTGAAGTGCACTTTAGTCAGTGCCATTTTTATAAAGAACTATCCGTTAATCTTAGCTCTAGGCTACCAGACATCTTCATTTTTCAGACAGAAGTGACTGCTATTAAGGTGATAGGAGACGTACTGGACGGTACTGCTGTAAAGCTAATGTCTTGCTGATCAAAAGTTGTCAAAGTTGTATGGAGTGGCGTAAAATGGAAACATCCAGACAGTTTCTTTACCATTTCTTAGCTTTTATAGGACTGAGGCTAAAACATCTCGGTAGTTCTACCTCAGGCGAATCGGAATACATAGCCGACACTGACATAAGCAGCCTCAGCAAATCTGTGATCGGCTCAAGGCGCTTTGTCGTTTATTAGGGGTCTTATAATCTGTAATGTATGAGTTTTGTTCCAAGCTGTACAAGCTTGATCACTGGTACTATCGACCTCGTAACCTAACCTAGCCTAACCTAATTTCTAAAAGATCTTATTGAAGCCTAAAGTGGTTTTATATTCTTCCCACCTTTTCTTCTTGTTGCCAGCATGCTCGCAAAGGTTGTAGCAACATTGCCCCTCTAGTATAACGCGTACAGCAAATCTGTAAGTTAAATGCCTTCAAAAAATTTCACTTCAACCTCACTAAAATGGGAGATACGACACCTAAAAAAATAACTTCGCAAACCAGCTATTTGATCTTTAATTATAAGGTTTGTGCGCAATTTACAAAACCACACTGAATCTTGATTAAAGTTTGCGCAATTGATACCCTTGCCACCATGAATTGCAGACCAATTTAACCTGTTTGGCAACAACTTTAACAAATCCCAATAAATTTATAAAACTCTCACATTTCGGGCTAATGTTTGCTTGTTTTCTAAAGTGTACATTTGTGTGCATTTCAAATGCGAAAAGCAATAAAAAGATAAACACGTTTTGCTATTCTTCTGCTGCTGTTTCTGTTTCTGTTTCTGCTTCTGTCTCTTTTATCTCCTCTAAGCGACACGCGTAAGGCAAAACAAACTGATAGGAAACACGAGTGTGGTCAAAAGTGACTCAATTTCAGAACACGCATTCGGACTAAAGGTACACGTTTAATTGTATTAGTGTAGTTGTGTCAGCGCACTTGCAAAACACCCACAAACAAAGAGTTTGGCAGCCGATGTGGGCGTTCGGCAACTCGCACGCATTTTATCATTAAAAAGTTGCAAAGTCAATTAAAAAAGTTTCACAAAATTTAGACATGTATAAATGAGGTAGGGCTAGCTAACAGCACGCATTTGCGGAGATCAGAGCTGTATGCCGATGGGTTTGAAAGTAGACTTTTCTACGGTCTGGCTAGATGCTTGTGCCAGTGCGTGTTTGTTGGGGTATCGTTGGAATGCTTGAACTTTGACCTAAAGCTCTTTGTACCAAAAGACGACACAAAGTAAAATGCAAACGTTGAAAGTTGCAAAAAAAAATTTTTTTGTGACTTAATCGAACATTATTTGAATTGCGAACACTTTTTTTTTATGTTGAAGAGTTCCACAAGCCACATACTGCAAATCGAAACAACGTTCGTTTGCGAACAACACTTTTTTTTTTTGCTTGAATATTAGAATTTATAATGACAAAAAATTATAATAAAAAATGTTTTGAACTTTTTTGCGTTCATTTAATTTCTTTCGTATTATTATAGATTGTCAAATTGCTTATAAAAGATTTGAGAACTTCTGAGGTATGAGAGGTTTTCGATATAAATCTAGCTGTTAATATTTAGCTTAACCCTTATTTTTACCATTAAAAACAGCCAAGGTTTGTTGGACCTTATATTTGCATACACTTTTTCTAGGTTCTAATATTTTATGCTTAAACTAATTTTATTCTTCTACACCCTGTACAGAACGTGCTAAGTTTACCACGAAATTTCAAAACATCGGAGACCGCTGGCTGACCGCTATAAAAATGGTCAGCTTGACGAGTTGAGTGGATTAAGAGATGTCCGTTTGTCCTTCTGTTTTTATATAAGCGAACTAGTCCCACAGTTTTCGAAATATCTATCTCAAATTTACACACGTCGTTTTCTCCCAAAGAAACTACTCATATGTCGGAGCAGCCAACCACTATAGTATATAGCTGACATGCTACCTGAACGATCGGAATAATGTGTTTGTATGGGAAACTTTTTCATTTTACGACATATTTTCAACTTCAACTTAGCATGGATTGTTGTCTAACCCAATACTGAAATCTATAAGGAAATCGTCAAATCAAATCACTATATCATATAGCTGACATACAAATTGCATGATCGGAAACAAGTGATTGTAAGGGATCTTTGATACTTGTGTAGGGTATTTACTGCAACTGAAGTTAACGTTTTTTCTTGCTTTTGCTTGCGAAGATACCTTAGGGAAGTTTTACGCCGCTTAAGTACTATATATTTATGAATATACAAATACTTTTGCTTACCGAATATCCGGACATTTTCTATTGCTTACAGCTGAAATCTTTTGTTCAATACCGAAACCAAATACAGTTCCTTGGCAATGGTAGTGCGGGGATTTAACAATAAGCAGCGGTCTTCTACATAAAATCGCTAAAAAAATGTCCAGTGGCTCTAGAATTTATGAAATTGTAGTGACTCCCACACTTTGCATTCACAGAAAACTGTCTCTGACATGTGTCAAGTGTCAATAGTATGCTTTTGAAAGAGCACGCTTGCATCGTGTCAAGATGCCGTGCTATTTTTGTTCATTATTGTTTGAAATTTTTTCATGGAAGGTCTTACGCCTGAACAACTTATGCAAATCGTTCAAGTTTATTACGAAAATTTACATTCTGTGAAGAATGTGTTTGGCGCGTTTCGCTCAACTAATGTTCAACATAATCAGATGATTTAGCATACCTGAAGAGATTCAAAGGCTGCGATTTCATCCAGACAATAACAAGTGTTTGGTGTGGTTTGTGCGTCGGTGGTCGGTGGGGGATCCATCGGCCCATATTTCTTCACAATGCATGGCGATGAGAAAGTAATCGTCAATGGCGACCGTTTTCGCGCCATGGTAACCGATTATTTGATGCCTGAAATTGAAGCTTGGCCTCTCGGCGACATTTAGCTCCAACAAGATTGCGCCACTTTCCACACATCACATCAATGAAGGAATTTATAGAGAGCATACTTTAGTGAGCAGAAAATTTTATGTTTTGGGCCGGTCGATTGGCCCCAAAAATTGTGTGATATCACACCGATAAACTTTTCCCTGTAGAGATATGTAAAGTCTACAGTCTATGAGGACAATACATCTTCTATTCAGAGCTAAGAGGAAAATATCACGCTGGACATTCGCCAGTTAGCAGTCGAAATGCTTGAACACGTTATCGAAAATAGTGCTCAACGGCTGGGCCATCTGAGACGTAGCTGCGGCCAACATTTGTAAGAGATAATTTTCAAAAAATAAATGCGAAATAATGTTCTTTCGAATGATAATAAATATTCCCCATTAAATTGGTAGTTTTTGTATTTTTTTTTAAGCAGGAAACTCGAAATGAGGTTATTTGTACAGCTAATAAATTTAAATTAATTAAGCAGGGCCCATAAAACTTTGCTTACATTAAAGGATTTGAAGATTGCCAAAATTTTCATTACCGTAAACACGCGCTTTGTTTAGGTCGGTTTGGTTACAAATTAGCGGCATTAATTAAAAATCGCGCCAGGAAGTAAACAGCCAAAAAAAAACAAAAAAGCTACGACTAAATTGCACGGTTGCGTAGCGGCAGCGCGACGACGCCTTAGCATAAACCTACCTTTGTGCAACACGCCAAAGATTTGGGTTGTGACAACAAGTCAACTGTGAATCTGCAAAGAAATGAGGAGACACGATTTATTAGCTTTTGTTGTGGTCACACTTTTAATTAAGGAACTTTTTCACAATTGTTTCGGTAAATAAATAAAGAAGTGAGCAGAAATGTGCAAAAAACTGTAAATACTTAAAGCCATAAATATAACGGGGTTATTATTATGCGGCAACGTATAAACTACTATAAACTGACAGAGCTTGACTGCGCAGCTTAAGTGGTGGACCGGGCATACAATTCCCTCGGGAGTGTTACTGCTGCTTTTTTATTGCCGCTGCTTTTTGTTGCTTTTGTTATAGTGTGATTTCATTTTCATTTCTTTAAACCGCAAAACCACCGCTGTTCCGCTCTGCTCCGCTCAAATGTCACAACTCTATTAGAGCCCTTTTCAAGACTTCAAAGGTTCGGCCATTTTTCTTTTTGCACGTTTATTTTCTCTCTTCTGCTGTTTACCTCTTCCACGTTTTGGCCAAAATAGAAATAGCCAAAGTTGCGTTTAAATGTTAGTCATGTTTCTGTTTTACCATTTCTAAGCCGCATAAATCACACTGTCAGTCCGCTTACGGCCTCAAAAGGAACCACAATAAGAGAACACAGACTCACGTATACACTCATACCGCATATGAACACACATACACCAAGAAACGACGCTCAAACGTTTAGGCCTTGTGCCTAGGGTGGGCAGTCAAGCACAACGTAACAAAGTGGAACCGGTGTTGTTGGTGGCGCTACAAATCCATTTCACCTGTCAGATTAGAGCTAGCACTTGGCTCCAGCGGAAAGCCAAAATATTTATAAATGAAGGAACAAACTCAACAACAACAAGAAATTATAGCCATTTATGCTAGATGTATTGTTGCTGCTATTTTTCCAACTCACTAAACGCTCGGAAGAGGAAGTGGAGAGGGGGCGCACACAAATTTCACTTGTTTACTGGTTGCCATTATTATGAGCATTTGTTATTGTATTATGTTAATGCGAAACCACTCACACAAAGCAAAATAATGTGTGTATGTGTGTATGTGTGTATGTGTGTGTGGTAGCACAAGCCCATGCAAATTCACTTAAACTATGCCAGAAGCAGGGGGGCGTGGTGGCGACCAATAAACAAACAAAATGAAATATTTTACCACAACAATTAAGGCGAATAGCAATGAATCAAGAGTGAAAACAAGCAACGCCAACAATAAAGCAGAGTCCAAGTTATGGAGATTGCATAACGGCAACAAAAACAAAAATTCATATAAAAGCCGGAAACAGTAGCAGCAACAAATTTGCAGCAAATAGCCGGAAAGTTTTCGGTCATAAGCAGATTTCGCACGCACACACACACGCGTAGAGCTACATATACACACACAGTTACACATATTGTATAAGCAAGCAAAAGTTTGCCGTTTTCATTCCCACTGCAGCGGTGCTCTCGAGCAGGAACTTTGCTCACTCATTGCTGTACTCAAGTGCGCTCGTCGCACCCGAAGGAAATGAGCAAAATAAATAATAAAATTGCTTATTTAAATAAAATCACGCACGCGAGACTGCTCTACCCACTTAGTGCCAACAACAATAACAGCAAATTGTTATTTGCCTACAATGCCGCGCACGTGGGTCACTGAAAGCCTCCACAAGCCTCCACTAGAGCCGAGCAAGCGCTCAGCACACATTAGCAGTCTGGTCTGACCGGCACGAATGTCGCAACTTATGGGATTATTTATGTTTACTTACAGAAATGGAAAAATAGCAAACACTTAATGAGCAGCTGTGACGTGTTTTCCTGGCACGCATTACAATAAAGGCATCAATAGGCCGCTGTTGTTGCTTTTAAACAGGGCCTGTACCGACTTTTTTTTGGGATATTTCAATAATTTTTTTCAACTGGTTACGAAGAATGAAGTTAATCTAAAACAAAAAAAAAAAAAATGAACAAACAACTTCTTTTCATGCAACACTTATTTATATATAAACTGTGGTTACGGTTTGCCAAAAAGATGGTTTCGAAAAATCTAAAATTGATTACCGATCAAAGCTCTAATCTTTATCAGGTTTACGCTCTGTATATATGTACAGTAAGCCTAGAAAGTACTATTTGTTTAGTTTCTCGAAGTTTGAACACTTCTTTGATATTCTTTTAAGTTTTAAATATCCGGCAAACTTCCTAATTTAGAGATTTGTGCTAAAAGAAATTTATATATTTCTTATTTTTATCAATCTGAGTCAAATTTAATCAGATGGAATCATAGAAGTAGATACCGTATATGTAATAGACTTGATGGCGCTGTTAGGAATTTAAAGGAACTTTTATTCAATTTTTTATGTATCATTTTTGAATGGGATGTGGTATTTTTTAGATTTCTTAGAGTGACTGATTGATTAAACGCAAAGTTGTTTTTTTAAGGCACGTTTAAAAGTTTGTATAGCTTACCAAATGGTAAAATCTGTTGAGATAGTTTTTGAAAGACTGCGGTTGAATCATCTCTGTAATCTTACCCTCGTTGATCCAGAAGACATTGCCGGAACTGGCATTAGGCCTTTTAACATATTTGTGATAGGCTCTAAGCGGTTTGTCATTTTAAAAGGGTGTTCTTATCTATTACTATGTATCATTAGGAGTTTTAGGTACCACGAAGGACCGGTGTTCTAAGCTGGCCAAGTGAGATAGCTGTTATTATCGCCCTTAACCTAAACTAACCTATTGCTAGTGATTGTTACTGGTTGCCATGCCCTCTCATGCCATTCGTCATTTGATCACAGCATAGAAAACGGAGTTTTTACTTGTTTGCGGTAATTTGTTAGTTCACATCAGTTTTTCAAGTCTGAGGTGAAAAACAGGACGTCCCCATTAAATTTATTCGAAATATTTGACGAAAAATCCACCATTCATTTCCTCTGCCTTAAACTACACCAAACAGTGACTTTTTAAGAATCTAATGGCGTCTCAAGAATTACATTATTATATCTAAATGCTATAAATTTGTTTATTACCGTACTCATTTAAGCAAAATTGAGCTTCATTGCTGAAGAAAATAGGAATAGGTGGCAATCTCGTTTTGGCCCATTTGCTGATATCAAAAAAGGTAAATCATTATATGGAGAACTATTTAAAGAATACGTAGAACAAATACGGACCTTTTGTTTTCGTGTAGTCATTGAAGAAAACTTATAAAACTTATAAAATGTAAGAAGAAGAGGACGTTTAAAATTAAACTGATGGCCTGGTTGAAATGAGCGGCTACACTTTAGAAGGGTGTAACTATATAACAAAGCTATTTCAGATATCATTTAAAAATTTTAAAACCTTATTTTCAAAGGCCTAGTCGGAGATATCATTTTATTTTTTTATTGTTTTGATTTGATACTAGGTGTGTCTCTTAAGCCTCCAACTCTTCGATTTTGTGTCTAACAGCAGTCAAATCTCAGTATTATGCTTTGAGAACTAAATTGTGCTAAACGCATTACAATTAAATATAGACACTCACCTGAAATGCTTGTACCCCAAGTTGACGCTCAAAATTAATATGTTTATAATACTTCAGCAAAGGTCGCGCCACATTCCTAGTTTATCAATCTAATCTAACAGTTCCACAGCAGCGCTGTCACCAAAAAAAAAATCAAATTCAACAGTCATGCAACACAGTTTAATAACGTGTGTCTATAAGGCACAACTCACTCAAATTTTTAGTGCGATTTAATGAAAATGTTTGCATGTTATTAACAACAACAACAACAAGTGTACTTATATTAATTATTTGCCGACATTGCATTGTAGTTTAAGTTGTTTCAAAAGCACACACTTCCAACGACTTTCTAATATATGTACGTACACATGTACGTATGAATATGGGAAAACGTACAACAAAAAGTATGCAAATGCTTGTAAGCAGCCGGCTACAGACTTTTCCTGCAGGAAATAACGAAAATTGTCAAATGTTTTCCTAAGTTCTAGTTACATACTTCTTCATACCAAATTCAAGCACACGCGGGTAATGTTTTTTTTCTTTTTTGAGTTTTTTTGTAAAGCTACACTGTAAAAAATTAGATAGCAGTAAATTTACTGGCACACACATTTGAATTTCATCCGCACAGCACAACACACGGAGACTACGAATTTGAAAGCGAACACTTACAAGCCAGCCGAAGTATCATGAAACTTGTTTGTGGAAATGTGAAAAGCACTGTGCGCGCTGCAACATGCCGAACACTAACGCCGAGCATCAGCGCTGGTACTGACTAGCAGACTAGCTGGTGTGGGCAAGTAGAGCAGCGCCGTTGCTGATATGAGTCTCATATATACATTTACAGAAGCGAGTGCGTGTGTGTGTGTGTGTATGAAAAGTTGGAAAGAAATGAGCAAAACAAAAGAGGCGAAGCGGATGTGGGAAACAAAAGCAATGCCATGCATTAATATTTCGCCTTTCCTACAGGCGAAGCGCATGCATATTTACACGATTACATATGCAAACGCTTACATGCGTATGCTTGTGTGTGTGTGTGCTTTAGTTTACATCGATATTTAAGCGGAGTTCTGTTGGTGTGTGTTTAGGCGCTCTGCGCTTAGCAAATATTTTCCATGGTTCCTATGGCATGGCGTGCATGGATTTCTTCTCTGTGTGTAGTGGTGTGCATGGAGCGACCAGATTTGGTTAGGACCTTTGCGGTACCGCCCGACATGCAGCTACTCTACTGCATTGCGCAGTGGAATCTGTTATTTGTTGGCAGCGCATAGCACACAAATACACACAGATACAACACAAACATAATAGAAACATAGCAAAAACACAAATAGGGAAAATGGCAGTGTGTGGCATACGTGTGTTTATGCCGGCGTGTATGTGTGAGGAAGCGCGCGCAATCGCGATATGAATAAACATATCCGCTTACATATTCCGCTCACACACACTCACACAACTGCAGGCGTGTACGGCAATAATTAGCATACGAATGGGAATTTCATTTACATTTTCGTACTCATATATGCCGCACTTTTTCGCCAGTTTCTCTTTGCCCAATTTTGCTTAGCTTCTTGGTAGTTTTTAAACTCCCACATTTACACACACATGCATGTGTACAATTAAATTTTGGTTTGTAAAATACAGCCGCCTCCTTTCACCATTAGTTATGCAGTGCAACGCAAATTGTTACCGCCTCACAATTAAAACTATACTTCATACACGAGCGCAGCGCTTATACTTCTTGTAATATTGTTTTTGGTTAATTTCTTTGGCACTCCGTGTAAATTATGGCAAATTTGAAACTCAGCGTGGAATTTCTGCTGGTGGGGTTCAAAGGATCGTGCCCTTAGTACAAAATTATTGACTTTTGGCGAACAATTAAGCGAGTAAATAATTGTGATGCTTAGTTGATACTGCAACTATTTAATCGCTTTAAGAAAAGTAGTTGGAAGTTTGATATTAAGTGGTAGTCGCTGATAAAAATTTAAGAATAATTTCATTAAATTAATTTTTAATTTGAAAATTTTCCCTTTTTTGCCAACTTAATTTTGTATCCGACCGCGGCTCTATTTCAAGAGCCTCCAGTGGAAGACATGGCTGAGGCATTGGGAAAAAATTTAAAACACCAAAATAACTCAGGTTAATGGTTAGGCACTACTGGAAAGACATAATCTTGCTGTATAAAATCCCTGATGAGCTGCGCAAGCATCACTCCTGAACCCACACCTCTAGAATACCAGCACGGATGGTACATTAAGCCTCATTATCCGCGACGATACATTCTTAGTCGGCTATAGAGATGAAATCGTTGCCATAATCACCGCACAAAACAGTGAAGATGCGCACTGTTAAACCAGCTTATAATTAGTATAAGCCTTAAGGACCTTAAACTTAAAAAAAAAAAAAAAATTCATATTGATATTGAAAACAAAGAAGCATATTCCGATAATAGCACACATGAAAACAACAACAGTGACACTAAGAAAACAAAAGGTTGTCAATTACCTCGATGTAAGACTAGACTCCTGGCTCACCTGCTGGGCATAAATACAACAGACTGCCGAAAAGGTGTTTAAAATAACTTTCTAACTTAGCAGGCTTTTTTTGTTCCGACTCTCGCAAAGATACTGTCAAGGGGAACTGTTGGCATGTGATATTCATATTGTTCGCAAAATTACACAGCTTTCGGGAGCACGTTCAGACAGTAAATAAATAACTGGACTTGTGGAACAGTATATCAATATTCGAAAACCTTATAACTCCGGCTGCTGTAGCTTTTATTTGGACCTGCGGGACGGCTGCGGACTACTTCGCAGGAACTTAGCAGGCTGACGCCCATATGGGCGAACTAACACAGCAAAAACGGAAGCTTCTGATGTCGGTTGGACTGAACGATAAAAACGTAAATGACGAAGTTCTTGAAGGACGTGCGTCATACAGCTGTTCTAAGGCTTTTTTTTATCGGCTTACAAAAATTAGACTGCACAACTTGGCCGACCTTCTACTTGAGCCAGAATTTATGTCGAATGAGCTTCTTGTATGTGCAGTGAGTGTACCAAACTCAAGTTGGTCGCCAACCCAAATTTTCACAAGAAAATTTCGCTCAATTTTACTACAGAAATCGGCTATTTTGTGATGTTAATCCATAAGCCATTGTTAAACACCGCTACATCATCAAAAAGTAACTACTTGATGTGCTCTATGGATGAAGCCGAAAATAATTTTACAACCAATGAGAAACGCCAACGAAACAATGAATTTAGAGAAAAAGAGCGCACTATCTCTCGTAGGGGTATCCAAGATCGCGCGACTCAACAACGCAAAACTTTATTTTACGATTTTAGGTGTAGTCGCTGGTGAATGTAAATAAGCCAGAGACGATTGACGATTTGCCAGAGCATATTCAGCGCATTATTGCTGACATACGGTGCAAATGGCAGCAAAAAGTGGTAGAAGGAGAGCGACCCAATTGGCATTTTTTTTTGAGAGCGCCGCGCCAATCATTTGCCTTAAACTATATTTAAAAAAAAAAAAAAAAATGAAAAATTCTGATCTTAATAATAAAGCTAAGATTTTGGTCATAAAATTAAATTATTTACTTTTAATTTATTGTATTTTCGGACTTCATCGATGACACTTTCGATTGAACTCTGGATCATCTATTATCTGCCACTCAAACATGTATCCTATATATTTTTATATTAAAATTTTTTTAAACCCTTGTCGCCTAGAAATATCAGCTGCTTTAAGGAAGAAATAGCTTCATTTGAAATTTCAAAAAGACAAGTCTCACAATTCTGCCTTTACTTAAACATGTCAGCTATCAAGATATTGAGTTACAGTTTCATTAATAATTCAAGTGCAGACACTCCATGAGATGAGATCCTGGTTGTGATTCCATTAAAAAAGCCACAGCAGTAAGTCAATTTCTTGCTGGCAACACAACGCAGAAACTCCTGCAAATAGTTGTGCGTGAACATAAGGCAAATTAAAGCACTTAAACATAATTGTAAGCAAAGGAAAGTATAGTCTTGAGCCTCAACAGAAATATTTAAAAGCAAAACTATAAAAGGAAGTACATATCTCGCAAATGCCAGCTCAGAAAAAAGCACAGCCTCAGACCAAACATTGCATTTCACGCACAAAAATTGCTTTAGCAGAAACATATTTTTTTGTTTTAATAAAAATATGAAGCGAAATAAGCAAAACCAGTGAGCATAACGTATGAACAAACTTAATTCGGCTGACTCTGGCATGCAGTAATCTGCTGCTGTTGCAACCTCACTGCGTTGTTGTAATTGCCATTACAATTACAGAGCGCGTTGCACAGTGGCAATACCCCCATGTACTTACTCATATTAAAATAAGTACACTTCCGTTATATATATGTGTGTATGGGTGTGCTTTTGCGCCTGGCTCTGCTCGCCATGCCACGCAGCCACTCGTACCGCAAACGAAGGAAACGTAATGCAAAAAGCGCAACGCATTGAACCGCAGCACAGCACAGCGGCATGGATGATGATAAGAAAAAATTTGAGCAAAATTATGAGTATGCAAATAAGCGTGTACGCGTATTAATAACATTTTTAATGGATCTAGGTTGCGGCGCAGAGGCACTGAGATATAGAAAGTGGCGAGGGACTATATATAGCTGGAATTTTAGTGGGCATTATTTTAAAGCAATTGGTTTGATTACTTTGTAATTTAAAGTAATCGTGAATTTACCGTTAATAAAAATATGCCCACTATAAATTACAAAAAAAAAAAAAAAAATTATGGTTTTGCATTTCTGGTTACCTTATATGCGCTCTTTTCATTTAGTCCATATTTGGAGAGTAGCGAATCGTACAAACAACTGGCGCAAATCTCATACATTGGCTTAATCAAACAGAAAGTGAATTTAAGGCATTTCTATCACATTAATAAATTATCAATTTAAAGTATTTCTATCACGTTAATAAATTAACAACATTATTTCATGCTCTGAAATCTATAATTGAAAGATATATGTACCTTGTTTTGGTTTTCTGCACCTATTTTTAGCGCTTCTAGTATATTTTAGTTACAAAACTACTGCTTGAACTTTCAATGTAAATAAAATTACTGAAATATCATATTCTAAGAAACGTTCTCTCTTCCACATACACTCAATATTATTGGCTTTCAGGGATTCTCGAGTACCAACACCCTGTTAAGCTTTTTTTTTCGAACACCCCGAAATGTTAACTAGCAGCTGCTGTGCATTGCCTGCGCTTCCAGCAGGTATCAGGTAGAGGCGATAGCGAGCGTATTAATTAAATGGCAAAAATATGCAACGCGCTCATGCAGAAGGTGAATGCAAAATACTCCAGCGGAAATATGATATTGTCCGTTGCAGATAAACGTTATTATTATACATGTATGCGCGTAAATAAAATAAACCAAAGCGGCAGTATTATCGATACGAAAATATTGAATAAACAAACGAGTGTAATAAATGCAATATATGCAGAATAAAATTAAGCGAAATTTAAGAAATTTTCATTTTTGAATTAAATATTCATTACTTCGTGATACAGCCTAAAAGCGTCTGGGTAAATAGTAGAATAAACAGAAACACCATATGGATATATGTATGTGTGTAGGTATAAAAAATGTATGTAGAATATGTCTGTGACTGTGTTGATCAGGCTTGTCACAGAGCGAAGTGCTTCGCAGCCTTCCAGCTGGACTGCGGTGTGCAACCTAAAGCAATGCGTTTATACACCGCAGACTTTCAGGCTCAACAATTCACAACTATATATTAATTTAATATTATTTGCTTGCAAAATAAGCGCAGCAGAGCAAATGCATATTTCAGGCTACATGTCTTCACATGTACATTTAGTGGAAATGAAAAATCGCTTCAAAAGCAGTTTGTGACACATAGCTGTGTTTCTTGCCGTCGTGCATCTTCCAAATTCAGCATGAAATGCCAATTAAAAACATGACTGCAATTTATTCATACTTCAAAGAAATTTTAATGACAATCAAAGCGCGAAATCCAGGAAAATTGTTAAAAGTGGATATGTTTGAAGTTCGGGGAAAAACAGTGTTGATAAATTTTAATAACACAAAGCATGATGCCAGCGCTTATAAATATGAGGTATCTGTGAAAAATTGTTTTTTAATAATATACACACTTAAATATACATATGTATGTATGTATGTTAAGTCATATACAGAATATACTGATCGAATTGAATTAATTGCTGCTGAGACTTTCCATGAAGCGAATTATATTTGATCTTTATCTTCTTCAATATACATGCAAAATAATGTAACTTTATTTGTCAAAGAACATAACAACATAACATAACATTACAGGCGACGGAAACGCGATATAATCATATTGAAACAAAATTTGAGTTTTGGTTATAAAATGCGTATACATTGGTTATAGATAGAGGCTGAAAATTTTATGCTACATATACATATATAATATGATGTAGTGAATTGTAGGCAATAAAAAAATAAAGAGTTAGTCCTACAACTTTAGAGAAAGTTGCTCCGTCTATGCCGCATTTGCTACAGAGTGTACAAATGCTTTATATTTAGCATATATTCTCCCTACACCGCATTTTCATGGCAAATATTGCAATATGTTGTCACAGATGAACGCTTTTACTGAACACTTGTTGTAAGTACTTGACAAGCTGACAATTAGAATTCAAAAATGCTGCAAGCTGTCAACCAACACAACCGCCAACATGGGCGCTTTGATGTTGGCGCTTGCAAACAAAATAATTAACTTAAAACAGACAGCTTTGATGTGAGAATGCTGGGTAGGAGTAAATAGGGATTCAATGGTTTTTTATTTATTTTTTTTTATTATGAAAGTAAAAATGTAAATATTGTTAATTGGCTAGTACGTAAGCATATGGACATATTGCTGATCTAGCAATGAGAGCAATAAACAAAATTTCAAATATTTTTTAAAATCATTTCTGTACCTAAATTTGCCACCAAGTTGAAAAATCCAGAAGCAAATGACGGAGATCTTATAGAAATATTTACAAATAATCAGGATGAGGGGCAGCATCGATGTAGCTGAGTTTTTGCGTTATCTATCAGCAATCATGCATGTCCCCTTTATCAGCATGAAGTTGTTCAACGAACGGAATGAAAAGCTGGTATGGAAAACTTTTTAATTTTACGAGATAGAAGAAAGAGATTCAAGAAATTCGAATTAAATTATTACCCGAAGAAATTAATCAGATAGGATCACTATAGCTTATAGCTGCCATATAAATTGAATGATCGGAAGCAAGTTTTTCTATCGAAAACTTCCTCATTTGAAGAGATATCTTAAATAAATTCAACACAGAATATTGCCTGAAGAAATACCGAAATTTCCGAAGAAATTTTACAGACCGATCTACTATGGCGTATAGCTGTCATACAAACTGAACGATCGGTATAAAGTGCTTGTATGGAAGGCTTTTTGATTTGACGAGATATTTTCATCAAATTTGCTATAGAATATTGCCTCAGGCAGTATTGTAATTTCTGCAGAAATTATATATATCGGATCACTGTAGCTTATAGCTTCCATACAAACTGACCAATCCAAATTAAGTTCTTGTATGAAAATGAAATTATTTAATACCAAAATTTAAACTACGTTGCATGTAAATGGAAAGTTTTGCCTAAATATATATGTATAGCTACAGATATACATAATATAATCATAGATATTATCCAATAAATTTTAGACTCTACCTATGCATTAATTCACACCAAAAACAGTTACTGCCGCTTTGTATACTTAACTCTAAAAATAATATAAATTTTCTCTACGCCGGCGACAGCGGATTTGCAGTAATAAAGCTCGATAGAATGAAAACTAAATGGTGAGAAACTTCTTGCTCCGCTAGCACACGCCATGCACTTTCGTGAGTAATAAAGTTGAGCAGAATTTTATGATTTCTGCGACAATAATGACTATTCTCGTAAACTGCGCACGAAGTGCAAGCAAATGGCATAACTATGAACTACGAATAACGGCCACTTTTTCAACTAGTCTTCAAGTCATAACTTTGCTACGCGCGCGCCCAACTCACGCCACTAACTAAGTTAAGTATACAGCCTTGCGCTAGCTCTCTTGCACTTCCACGCGCTCTCTGCTGCTGCTTTCACAACTGGCGCGCATTAGCACCGCATGACGCCAGTGTCATCAGCAAAGCAAGTTTCGCAATAAAGCTCGTCAACCGACGCAATAACCCCGCAGCAGCGGGTGGCACATAACTAACCAAATGAGCGAATGGGCCGGCGCATACTCCTGCCTCGATATGGTGGAGCTGCTGTGCCATCCTGTGAGGGGTGATGCACTTTGGCTGCGGCTGCTCGGGTAGCTCGAACACCTTTGCGTCCGTACTTTTGATAGCTGACGCTAATGTTTGCTTTGCGTCAACTCGTTCGTTTTCTCTTGATTTGACTTTTGCCATACATATATACACACGCACACATACATTCATACATATGTAGTTGTAGCGCTCATTTGCAAAGATCTCTGTGAGCGACCTTCCTCATTCATTTCGGTATACTCCTCCATGCGGTCGCAGTGTTTTGCTTGGCACTCGCTTACTTCCTCCGCTTCCTTCGCTTCGTGCGTTTGTGTATGCGTCCGCGTGTTGTTGGCTTTTCTTTGTGGCTAAGCTGCGCTTGTCTGGGCCAACAACGCAAACTAACACTAATTACACCACAGTGATTTAGTTGGACTCATTTGGTGCATCCGCTACGCTGCACAACGCTTTTCGCAGCTCTCCACCCCTGACGCCCAACGCCACTCGCACTCTCCACCCCACGGCGCGGTCATTTGTTCGCATGCTTTGTTGCTTGTGTAGAATTGCCTTATTGAAAAAGTTCTTGAATTTATGACAGCGCTATTAATAATGCATAGTTGTTGCAGATATGCATGCACCATGCACTATATACCATATAAAAGACAGTTTGCTACGGCGAGGGCGGCGGTGGCGAATGTTGGCAGTTAGACGACAATAGTTGCTGTGCGCTTGTCTGTGTGTGTGTGAAATGGCAAAGCAAGCGCTTGGAATGGTTTGTCAACACAGAGTGGGGCACAGTTTACTACAGGGATTTCAATTTAATGTGCACCACACTCCCACACACAAACACACCAGCTACAATGCTTGAAGTGCCATATTTCAGCGCGCTCTATATTCGTTGTTGGCGCACAAAAAAGATGCGGATATTGCCGCAATAAAAGCAACAGCAAAGACAAATCTACAAAAGTATAAATGCTTAAATGCAAGCCGTTGGGAAATCAGTTATAATTTGCATAGTTTTATTAGCCTTCCACCTAGAATTAAGCATCGCCAGCAATGCCAACAAAACTCACAAACTCAAATACAGTTATTGCTAATTACATATGCTATATTCGCTCCTAAAACGTTAATGGCTTTGTCTGAAGCATAATGAAGTGCGCATATTTAACTGCCTTGACAACTATTAAATGGAAATGATTAATAAACTTTCTGGGGAATAATTAAACCTTTTGTCATTGCAAGTTTACACCACATTATAGCGAGGTTTCATCGCTGCTTGTGGAGAAGTCAGACCAATTCTATACTCTATTACCATAATATAATATGATATTCTATATTGTAGAATCTATAGTAGTAGCAATGAATGGGAATCTGATACTGTAACTAAATCAGTATAGTACAACCTGGAGAGGAGTGGTTAGCCTTCTCACTTTAGCTCGCAGTCAAACGGATGCTCTTTGGCTAGCCAGAGCTTACTTCGTCCAACACCGAAAGTCGTGAGTTGCTTGAGCTATACATACATATGTCAAATAATCGTTTCTGTCCACTCCCAAGCGATCAGAGCACTTTCCTTTTTCTACACATTCTTCCATCTTCAAAAGCAGTATAGTATGCTCCACATAAAAGGAATCATAATAATACTGGATTTATAATGGCACTGAAGATCGAGATCACAATTGTAGAAGACCGATGTATGATACCAGAAAATTCTGCATCGTCAATATGTTCACAAGTATAAAAAGATTTTATTATGATTTTGAGGCCTCAGCTTGTATGCATATTTTATATCATAGTTCTAACGGTAGAACTTCTTTTCAAGAAGTTATCTAGTCAAATAGACAAGCTTTTCATACACGGACATGTATTGGAACGATTCATTTTGTACAACAGCTATTTGCTGAAGCAGTCCGATCTAAGCAATTCCTTTGAATATTATTTCGTTTCCTTGGAAAACAATCCATGACAAATTTTGTGAGTATATCTCGTCAATTAAAATAGTTTTCTACACAGGTAATATATTTCGATCGGTCAGTTTGTATGACAGCTCTACGCTATTGTGGTTCGATGTCGCTAATTCTGACAAATTACAAAATTTCTTGAGAAAGAAAGGAAGTGTGCAAAATTTCGAAGCGATACTTCCAAAACTAAGGGACGCGTTCACGTATATAGAGACAGATGCACTTAGTTAAACTAAATTAAATATTATAATTTATTATTTCCAAATTGGAGATTATTATTTGACACAAAAGAGGACACTCAGAGCTACACTATTTCCAGTGGATTGCCGCAAGTCTCGGTTTTTTGGCAAACTACTATGGAACCTGATATACGACGGGTTACTAATAATACAACAAGCTAAAAGTGTGGTAGCATTGTCTAAACATTTGGATGACCTTTGTAAAAATGCATTGACTGCATAAATGGTTTGCCTCACTGGTTTGCTACCATGAATCTTGAGCTGTGCAGAAGACAGAAGTGTGGCACAAAAACACCAGGAATATTTAAGAAAAGATTTCACTCACCAAAGGTGAATGTGAGATTATTTGAGCCATAGTAAAATAGCTGGGTGTTATAATGGACTCAAGAATCAAATTCAAGAAACACTTGGAAAATTCGGAACGAAAAGCATATAAAATACCTAATACTCATAAGGTCCAACTGAGCCTCGTGCGATCGGGATTCATGTAGTAGGATTAAACAACTTACCGAATGTCAGTTGCATAAGATGTTTGGAGGAAGTTGTGATAGAGTCAGCTCAGCACTACCACGGGTCTCAGACTTTCAGACATCCAGGTGAATGGGCGTAAATATAGCATGTAAGCAGATTTTTGATAAGCTCACCGATAGCTAATATGAACATACTGGAGTTTTCATTTAGCTTCATAGAGGACAGTACATAACAGCCTAGGTGTGATGCTTTCGCCATGTGCAATGATCGGCCAACTTACCTAACCTAGCTATTATGACTACTTAGAGGCCAATGATTTTCAATAACCTTTAAGTCCACAAATCGCTTTGTAGTTTTTTTTAGCAAATAACTTAGACTTTTCTCAGCAGTTATTAAATAGTTGAAAGATATTCAATTATTTATTATATTTAGTATATTTTGAGCTAAACTAAATTGATCGATTGAAGAATTTTAACCAAATAAAAATATATGGCAAGCAATTTAAAGCTTGCTGTTTGCTGTTTGAACAGTTACCAGAACCATATACATACATATGTATAATAAATCTAACAAATGGTGAATTCCCATTGGAATTGCTCCGGGCGATTGCCATTAGAATCATTACACATTAACGTAATGACATGTTTTTGCATTATTCACGATCTGCTTTTGTCTTTCGTAATAAATTGTTGCCACGTTTCTGGCATTACGCCGATACAAAAGAATTTGCTGCAAAGGGTAGAGCTTAACGAATGCAAAAACATGTCTATATACAGTACATACATTCATATGCACATAACAGCATTTCGCAATCAGCAGCTTTATCATCTGCGCAGTGTCTTATATACACACACACACACATAGCTACGTCGGCATGTGTGTGTGCATATTTGCAACATTTGATAAATTATTAGTTGCCTTTTGCAATTTTCATCAAGTACCTGATTTCTGTGCTCATAAATCTTCAAGTTTCAACCGCTTGTCGGGGGCATGTCGACGCGCGTCTGCCAACAAAACCGCACCAGATCATCAATTCGCAGTCATGTTGCATGAAGGCAAAAACACTGTCGTGTATGGTATGTGTGTGTGTGTGACAGGCCTGCAGGCTACACACGCAGTGCGATTTCACGAATGTGTTGCCAATTCTTTGCCTTTGTCTGTTGTTTGTGCAAGGAAATCAAGCAAGGCATAATGCACTCACTGCGCAATTGTCACAAATGTCGCAGCCGCGTGGTGGAAAGAAAGCAATACAAATATTTTACTGCAAAAGCACAAATAAATATGTACTGTTCTGCATATGTGTGTGTGCGCGTGTGTGTATTTATGCTTAAGCAATTGCTTGCCTGCGTTGGCTTATCACTCATCTGCGTAATCATTGTGCGACAATCAGCCTGCCACTTCTTGTGTGAGTGGCATGCCACAGCGTATGGCGCTGCAACGAGGGGTGGCTGCCACAAAACAATAACAATAATCGTGGCAGGCAACATAAACAACAGCAGGCTTTTGCTTCAATTGCACGCTGATTGAGGCAGAAAAATGTTGTTGTTGCTTTTCTCATTTGTATTGTCGTGTCGAATTAATGGTGTGTGTTTTTTGTTTGGTGTCAAGTGAAGAAAGCACAGTGCCAGCGAACAATGGTAAATTAGTAGCGAAAGACAAATATATTTGCCAGCTGGTGAAGCTGGTGTTATCAGGGTAGTTTTGTTGTACAAAAGTCGCATGAGACTATAAACAGTTTTGGTGGTTCACGAAATGACTGCGTTTCAGCACATTTGGGAGAGTAGGGAATCGAAAAAGCAAGTGAAGGAAATCATGCATAAAGGCATATGAAAATTATATATATTTTATATTTCAATTATATAGTTTATAGAAACGGTTATACTACTTTAATGAGCCTACATACGGAACTCATTTGGGTAGTCGAAAAAGTCTTTTCGTATTTTGTCAATAGATGGCGTGGCAGTCGCATATCTCCAGTGTTACTAATCGCATTGTGTTATACCATATAGTGTTGAAAAGGTGAGATTTTAGCTTCATTTAACCAAAAATAATTGAATTAAAAAAATCAGGAAACTTAGAAAAAAAGTAACAGCTGTTCAAAGATGAGTGAAAATAACGAACTAATTTGTTATATTCGAAATTTTTGATAAAAAAAAGGGAAGAACGCTATGCAAGCCACCGATAAAATGTTTAAAAACGGAGACGATGCTGTATCAGTTCATGTAGCACAACAATGGTTCGCTCGCTTACAATCTGGACTGCTCTGGACTTCGCTCTGGTGGACTTATCATTGAAAAAGTCGATGAAGTTATGGAAAAGATTGATCAGGACCGTCACACAAGCAGCCATGGCATAGCTAAGGAACTTAGCATTCATCACCAAACGGTTTTGAATAATTTAAAAAAGCTGGCTAGAGAAAGTATCTCGATGTTTGGGTTGACACATGAATTATCTGTGATAAATTTAATGGACCGAATTAACATCTCTGAGTCTTTGCTGAAACGAAATGAAATCGAACCATTTCTATTGCGAACGGTAACAGAAGGCAAAAGGTGGTTCAAACACGACATTAACGTATGAAAAAGATCATGGTTCAAGCGCGATGAGGCTTAACAAATGGTCACAAAACCAGGATTGACGCCTCGAAAGGTTATGTTGAGTATTTGGTGGGGTTAAAAAGAAAGCATTCACTATGAGCTGCTCACGCTTGGTTGATTTGTGTATTGATTCTACATTTTACTCGATAAAAAGCCCAAAAATGATCAACAGAAAGTGTTTTGTCTTCCATCAGGACAATCCTAAAGCACTCACATCTTTGATGACTCGGCAAAAACAGGTAGATATTTGCAGAGCAGTTTTGATGCATCCACCACATAGCCCTGACGTCGGACTAAGATTTGTTTCGGTCAATGCAGAACTCCCTTAATGGAGTAAAATTAGCTTCAAGAGAAGCCTGTGAGAATAAATTGTTATAGTTTTTCGGCAAGAAGCCAGAAAAGTTTTACACTGATGAAATAATGTCTCTAGCCGAAAAATAACAAATAATGGTCGACTAAAATGGTACACATTTGGTTCATTAAAGCTCATTATGAATATAAAAATAATAAGCTGAAGTTTGATTAGAATTACGAAAAGACTTTTTCGACTACGCAATAAATGGAGGCTAAACTAATTTTCGGATAAACTAAAATTATTTCTCCATAATTTTTTTTTTTGGCTTTAAATGTTGTGAATAAAACCATTATTAAATAAATTCCCTACAATTTCAAGTTTTTTCTATTTTTGACCACTTACAGAAAAGGGCAACACCAATTCCATAAATACTCGAACTAATGAAAAACAAAAAGACCAGCGACATAGTCACTTCAAGTCTTTCGCATTTATTTCAGCTGTCTTCTGAGTACTTGTCTGTCATTTTTCATTCAACACATAAATGTCAAAGCACACACACACACACACACACATACTGCAATGAGTATGTTAATATGCAGGCATATACGTTTGTGCGTTTGTATGTGCACTAACATGTGGGACAAACATTTTTATATCGTGCCCCAGCACATGAGTGCATTTATCTTTTGTTGTTTTGGGGGATTTTCATTTCTTTGCGCTAAGCAAAGATGTTGAATTGTTCTTCACACTTGCAGGCGGCGGCACCCTCCCGATTTGTGACAGCCGCAACCACATCTGCAGCGCATGGAGGGTGCGACTGTGGCAAGTAATAAAAAAGTCATAAAAATTCTCTCATTAATCATCACAGTTGCGCAACGCACACATAGGCGGTCGCAGCAGTTTGTGGCTGGGCTGGCGACAGGCAACACACACGCACACGCACACACATGGACGCAAACGCCGACGCGCATAAATAAAAGGCTTAGGGAGCTGGGGCAGCGACAAGGCGCAACTGCAGTTCCACAGTAAACGCATTGCCTGTAAGTAAAGCATGCATACATACACACATATATGTGTTTGTGTTTGTGCGCTTTTTTTGCATTTCTTCTGCGGCTGATTGTGTTTTCAAGTGTCTGCCAACGATTTTAATGCGCGTCGCTTTCATTAGCTTATTTTTTTTTTATTTTTTATGAAAACAACCAACAGTCAACAGCAGCAAACAGACAAAGAGTATCTGATCTAATAATATTTTATGCTCTTGAAAACATATTTCTGTAGGCGTCTGTGGCGTGTTTGGCATGTTTTTAAGTGTTTATGTGCACTTGCTCGCTTGCATTAGCATAAAATCGCTTTGCCTCGCGTATAATAAAAATTTAAATCCGAAATTATCAACCACCAAATGGCGGCCAAATAAGAAAACATAATTTCTCGCACACACACACACACATACACATGCGCATGCACAGCGTTTACTACCTAACGGCGGCAAGTGTTTGGGGCATAAATCAGCGAATAGGCGCGACACATCATAAATTACGAAATAAAAAGATTAATGTAAGACAATGTTTGCAGCTCGCAACTTGTTTATGTATAAAAATATATACATTTTATTTTATGTATAGGGTATTCTTAAGTTTTAGAGGAAAAGCTGTCAAAACAGTTTTGAAAATAAATAAATTTCTTAAATATTTAAAAAGGGTTTGAAAACTTTAATGTGAAAATACTCATACATATGTATGGTTAATGAGAGCAAAATAAAAAGAGTAAAGTAAATAAAAATAGTGCTTGAGAAACAATGATTAAAATCGAGAGATCTTACTGTCCGCTTTGGATTATCAGAAGGCGCAGTGAACACTATTTGGAAAGATCACTCAACTTATTCGAAACCGGAGTCGCGTTAACATCGGTGAAACAAAACTCTCCGACTATCAGGATATCATTAAACGTAAGTACGTATTATTACTAGTGATGAGATGAGGAAAGAACCATGCCAAAGCAGGTTCTGTTTTCAGTTTTCTTCGCTTATCGAGGTGTGGTGCACTCCGAATTCCTTACGATCTGACAAACTGTTCACAGGGAATACTATTTGAGTGTTATGGCGTCATGTACTCTAAGCTATTAGTACAAAGACGCTGGAGTTATGGGTCGATAACTTTTGGTTTTTGCACTACGATAATGCGCCTTCGCTTGCTACATTGATTTTTGCCATTTGAGTTCCATCTCATACTGCGTTGGTTATTCGTGATCATTTCACCACATTTTCAACTAATATCGTGCCGCAACCACCTGGCTATTCAGCAAATTCACATGACCACTCCGAGGACACCGCTTTGACTCAATTGATTGAATGACGACGGAGGATTTTTCCAACTGCTATGATGATTGGAAAATTCGTTGGCATAAGTGTATTGTAGCGGGAAGCGATTACTTTGATGGAGGTGAAATGGAAGTAGTATTGCGGAAACGGGGTACTACTTCTTCCATATAGTCTTTTGGCACAGCCAAATTAATTGAGTACATTAAGATTATGATTGAGAAACCAGTTTTCACCTTTTGTGTAGCCGGTTCCATGATAAACCATCAGCTGTTTGTAGTTAATTTTATTCATTTTCCTTTTTTCTCTGATGATTAGAATTTATCAGCTGTTTGCTTTCACATCAAGGCACACAAGCAAGTTTATAGCCTGAACAACAACCGATAGTGTTAATCACAGCCAAATTTGCAATCCGAAGACTTGCATCTAGTTTCAAATCCAATTCAATTTGATTATGAATGAATATAATAA
Source organism: Bactrocera latifrons (assembly GCF_001853355.1). Classification (NCBI taxonomy): domain Eukaryota; kingdom Metazoa; phylum Arthropoda; class Insecta; order Diptera; family Tephritidae; genus Bactrocera; species Bactrocera latifrons. The sequence continues at coordinate 1,255,981 of NW_017537401.1, read as the reverse complement.
GTCAGCTTCGTTACAGTTATGGCTCGATGCTCCTTGTAGCCAATGTGGAATCATCCTCTCACTTCCTCCTCTATTGTCTGGCTTTTGTCGGCCGAAACATTAACTTGACGAACCCAGCGAAGTTGGTGGGATTGACATAAACCCCTATAAAGGAATATCTGTCCAAATGATCAACTCTACGACCTAACCTAACCTAACTGATTTCTGAATCAAATTCCTTCCAATACAACGTCATCTAAGAGGGTCAGTGAAGTAAATTAATAGCACAAACATACTTCTTCAATATAAGTCTGCTAGTTTTGTTTTCTTTTTAAACAGTGCCTATTGGCAGGCCAGTTACTTGAAACTCTCTATATAGCCCCCAGGGTAGACAAAAGATGTTTAAATAGACAAAAATTCAAGCCAATATTAATTTGTATATATTTCAATTGAAATAGGACCTAACTTACGCCAAAGTAGCGAAAACTTTTGGAAGTTAAAACAAAAATCGAAAATAAAAATTTAATTTTGTTTGCAACACCGCTGGCTGACAATGTAGTCGGTTTGCGGCAATACACTCATGTGTTAAATATATTTCACTTGCAGGCACTTCGTTGTTGTTGTAGCATGACAACATGACAGTTCCACACGATTTACGCTCCACAACTAATTAATTTAATTTGTATGCGCGAATATTTTGAGCACGTTTTTTGGAGTTTGCCTCCACTTTGCTATTGCTTGCGCTGCGCTCCCCTCATTTTCTGCGGAGTTTAATATTCTTGCGAAATTTCTGTGCTGTCTGTTAGATTATGCGTATCAAAGCGGCGGAGATTAAATAATTTTACGCGCTGCTTGTGGTTCTTTCGGTTGGGAGCGCGGGCAATATACCGCTCATTATAGCGCGTAGACGAACGCTGGCAAATGTAAAGACATATTTGCGTGTATACTTTGTAAAAATTTAAGTAATGTATGCATGTATGTGTGTGTGCGTGTTAGCGCGCAACGCGTATTTGCTACTATTTGACTTCGACGTTGGCCGCAGTTTGGGTGGCGCGACAGGCGTGTAAAATCTGCAACGTTTCGTTGCCATTACAAGTCGAGCGCATTGGAGGGCAAATCGCTGTGGCTTTGCGGGGTTGAGCCTTGAGCAATTCTCTGCAGAATTTCCACTACGGAGATTAATTACGGTATGTTCTTTTTGATTACTTCGACGAATGAAGAAAAATAATATGCGCTTTATTTTTGGCACTAATTACTGTTAAGCTGGCAACAGTTGGCTTTTTTCTTTATCTAAAATGTAATAAAAAATTGCTGTTTTTAGCAAAAAGAATTTTTTAAGTAATTCGTAGCGCAACGAGCTTCTTTAAAATTTAATGAATTTCTAATGAAATTTTGTTTGAGAAAACTTTATTAAGGTAAGCTTTAGAGCTAACACGCATACTTTTCGTTATTAACAATGTCTTCTGAGTATAGCTGAGGCTTGAAAGCATTCTTCTAACTTCAGAAAGGTTGGGAATTGAAAACAGTTGAATGGTTTTGGTTTTACTCTGCAGAGAGTGATTAAATGCTTAATATTCTATTAGACCATATACCTTGGTATTCCGGTTCATAGTTCAGGACTGTTTCAGGAAAAGGCAATTGTTGGGGATACTGGCATATAAAATCGGAAAAAATTTTAACTTCGTTTGCAAAGAAGCAAAAGTACAAAAGTTCTATACAGGAACTTGATTCTGCTCGTCCACTTTGTATGACAACTATATCCCGTAGCTATCCGAACTGATCAATTTCTCCGAAAACTACATTATGGTCTTAGAAATTAATCTATGTTAAATTTCATGAAGACATCTCTACAATCGAAAAAGTTTTCCATGCAAGCAGTTGATAACGATAGTACAGTTTGTACGACAGCTATATGTTATAGTGATCCAATATCGACGGTTCTGACAAAATAGCAGTTCCTTAGAGACAAAATGACGTCAGCAAAATGTCAGAGCTGTATCTCAAATAATAAGAGACTAATTCGAGTATTGGCAGGCCGGCAGAAACAAGGACATGGCTAAATCTACAAAGCTTTTCATGTGGATCCCTTATATATACGGGTGATCCTTTATATATACATGTGATATAATATAAATATATATATATTCCATCTCCGATATTTTCCTTTAAAGCAAGCACTGAAGCACCCTAAGTATAACCTTTCCATGATAGAACAAACTGGTATATTCAAATTCAGTACGGTAAATATTAGAACCTATTGCAAACAATCAAGAAAAAAACCTACCCACACCATTTCAACACACTAACAACAAACGAACATTTAATAAAAAGTGAAAGTTGAAGAACCAGGCAAAGCCGTAATTTGCCTGAAACGATGAGACGGGTATGGCCGTATCAGAAGTGGCACTTAAGGCGCTGATAGACATTTTCACTGAAAATGTTAGCTTTTCATTCTCGAAACCCTCACCAATTTATGCTGAAATTCCTTGCTGTCTGAGTGTTATAAATTTGGCATAAGTGTCGAGTCTATTTTGCATGCAGTGAAAAATCAGTTGGAATTTGTAGAACATAAACGAAACTAGTCTGTAAACCAATACACGTTTTTTTAAGATTGCAAAGAAAAATTAGTCATTTTTTATTTAAAACGAAGTATGACCTAAATAAATTTCTTATCAAAATTATGTAAAAAATATACATATCTCTAAATTTATATTTTTTAAACAATTTTGAAACTGGTATAAAACTAGTTTAAAACTGATATAAAAGTAGTATACAACTGGTAAAAAATTAGTATAAAATTGGTATGAAACTGGTAAAAAACTGGTACAAACCCAGTTTAAACCGGTAAAAAGCTTATTTAAAACTGGTAAAGAACTATTTTAAAACTAGTTTAAACTGGTATGAAGCTAATTTAAAACTGGTAAAAAACTTATTCGAAACTGGTAAAAATCTATTTTTGAAATAGTATAAAACTAGTTTAAAATTTGCATAAAACTAGTTTAAAACTGGTATAAAACTTGCGTTCGAAAATGTCCGGCCTTAATTTGGAAGTGTGACGTAAATAAATTTCACATTAAAATTATTCATGAAAATTTCATGTCAAATTGATGTAACTCTTTGAACTAGTATAAAACTGGTATAAAACCAGTATAAAATTTATATACACTGGTATAAAACTGTTATAAACCAATACACAACTGGTATAAAAATCATAACACTGGTTTCGGTGGTATAAATCTGATATTAAACAACGAGAGTTTCAAAACCATATTTCACATTTCTACATTTAAAATATGACAGCTCTTTGCGGCTCATACTAGTTGAAAAGTAATTAAAATCTAGTTGTTTTGACTGCAGGGCTCATTTCCATATCCAGTTAATGCAAATGTGTGCGTGCAATGCACATACATATGTATACGCTGCCACTGTTTGTCTGTAATTTGAATTTCGCCGAATGTCTGTCTGGCTTGTACAATTTGTAAATAATGCAGATAAATTTTGGTCGTCGCAATTTCGTTGTGATTTTATCAAAGCGTGGACGGAAATTTTGTTTGTGCGCCATAAACGTATCTCGTATGCAAATATGTATGCGTAAATGTAAGCATCCACTGTGTGCGCCAATTTGCAAATACACGCTCGTTCCTGCAAACAAGTACACTCCCTAAATCACTTGAACGTCGACATCTATAATTGAGGTTATGCTTGTACTTACGGATTTATCGCTGTATGTGTGTGTGTGTGCCCGCCTAGCATATCGTCGACCGCAACCACAACAACGTGGTTTGACATATTTGTGTGCTGCACGAGCACATAAGTTTGCTGCTCACTATGCCTCGTTGCCACCAAAATGTGGTGGGCTGAGCGCATATAAACTGCATTGAATAGTTGGCTTGTTGTTGTTGTTGTTGCGATTTTTTGCACTTTTAATTTCAATAATTTGTTGTTAACATTTTTGGTGTTATGCAATGGCATTAACATTTTGGTTGGCTAAATGCGCGTGTGTTCTATTCGTAATTTGGTAAAAATTTTCAGTAAAAAGGAGATATTCAGGATAAAAAAACAATGACGAAAAAATTAATTTGCCCCGGAATTCAAAATACTCACCAAAAGGCGCAGCTGAAGAATTCTCATATATCGATCCACAATAGCATATAGTTAGATGCGATGGATAGTTATAAAATTGAGACTTGAGACTGAAAAATTCCAGGATCTTGCTGGACGCGACTGTGGTGATGTGATCCATATCACATAGTTGAAATCCAGGGCCTTGAACATGCTTCTTCAAATCACTGGGCAATCTATGCCCATGTTAGACAAGTGTTTCCTGAGCCTGCAAGCAACCACACCATAAGTGACAATAAGACTGTCGATCATGGCATAAAGCCATTTTTAGATAACTGGCTTGCAACCCCAGGTTCTGCCGGTAAGGTGTCCGCATATGAGTGCCTTGGTGGCTTTGGACAGTGTTAAATTCACGTACCTATTCCAACGCGAGGCTGTGGCTAATTTGAGGCCAAAGGAATTTGACCTCGTCAGACACCACCAACTCCCCTGCAAACGAGTTTTAGGAGCCTCAAGCGCGGTCTAGACGTCTTCGTTTGGTAAAAGGCACAACGGTTGTGTCCGACGCTTGATATTTAACCCTACCGTATTGAACCATCCCTCTACCAGAACGTTTTGAATTATGTGGCAGAGAGTGTTCTGAAATTTACCTCGCGACCTTAAGATTATGTTATCGGCACATCCCTGGCACCGAACCGCATCGCTAGTGCGCAACTCAAGGTGTTCATCTACGACTGTGCTCCATAGCAGGCGGGATAAAACTCCACTCTGTGAGCAACTCCTCTAAGTACCAGACGAATCTTACTTTTGCTCACAGTGGTTTCAGCAATCTTAGTACGCAGTAAAGCTTCTCTTCAACTGCGTATTGGAGCTATTTTTTAAGATATAGATATCCTTTTCAGATAGCATATTCTGAGATGAAACAATTTCATAAACAAAAGGCAAGCATTTGAAAGCTCCTTTAAAGTCACAACTCGAAAAACTGCCACTCCGCCAGTAGGAGACTCGGAAGCAGCCACTCGTATGCACTTAAGTAGACATATTCATTTATCAACCGACTAAAAAACTTAACTCACTTGAATTAGAAAAATGCAATTAAATTTTAACAGCTGAAGCATTTCCCGCATGCCAAATTCGCCATCACTTCTCAATACATGGTTGGCCGTTGGAAAAAACTAGCTGCTTACAAAATATTTTATGAAGATTCAGTCACAAAAGCTGCAAAACACAAGCAGTTGCAAATATGCACAGATTGCACATAAAAAGTTATAACGGAATGGAAACAAATGCCGAAAAGAGCTCAAGAACACTGAAGCACCACAACTCAGCACTATTAAAGGTAGTATTTTATGTATTTTTTAGTGGACTATGAACTCATTTCCTACGCGCTTTTAAAATGCCGCCGCACATATATACACCAACACAATTTCATGAAGACGAGCGCGCCAGCTACAAGCTGACAGAATATGCAATGAAAGCAAAATACATAAATACGTCAAATTGGTGGACTTTTGCAACTCTATTGTATGTATATGTTTGCATATGTATATGTAAATGTATGTGTGTGCGGTTATGTCTGTTTGTGTGCAATTCAATGTGGCGGCGTACAATCACTCACAAATAAAAAGTTTACTAGGAAATAAATGGCAAGAAAAAAATCAAAATTTTCACAGTGCCAAATGAAAGCTGCTGCCGGGAGCGTTGCAAAATTCGCAAGAAGAATGAGTGCAAGAATAAAATATAAAAGCTCATTTTTTCCAGTGCACTTTACACAGCGATAAAATGGAGTAAATACAACGGCGTTGCGGTTTTAGCGCTGCTTGTGGCAGCTTGTGGGCAAAAATACTTTGTGTGTGTGTGCGCCGCCAGGCACAGGCACAGGCCGGGGCAGTGGAAGGCATTGCGAGCGAGCGCGATAAGAGCGACGACGACGAGTGGCGACGCATTGGCGAGTGGATGAGAAGTTGAGCGGCTGAACGGCTGAACGGCTGAGTGACTAAAGTGAACGGCTGAATGGCTGTTGATGTCCTTGCGCTAAAAACGGCAAAAAGAAAGCGTGAATTATCAGTGGCCGGGCAGTGCGGTGTGGCAGCAGATTAAATGCAGCCAGCTAAGTGGGTTGAACTGATGCTGCTGCGGCGGATGAAGGTAAACGCTTGAGAAAGGTTGGCGCTGGCGAGGAGCGACGTAGTGTGCGGTTAGCTAAGCATTGAATCGGTGTAGTTATGCATGAATGCAGATGCTTAGTTTTATTGAGCTTGAATGCAGTGCAGCGGCATGCAGTGGGGCGCTGCAGGCGGCATACTCTGCATAAATGGGCAAGCAAGGGTTAAATCGCTATTTTATTTTTTATCTGGCACTCGTTTCTTTTGATACTCAAATTCTATGCGGATTTGGCAGTGTTCGGTGAGCCAAATGCATAAAATCATATTCAGCGCGCGCGGCGGTGGCAGCTTATAAATATGAGTATTAAAAGAATGTAAACATTACTTATGAATTGTGGCAGAAGATATACCTAGTGCTGCGGAATGCAATGAAATTGCAAGCAAGCAAGCTGTAAAAAGTAATGCGCAGCAAAAGTTTGCATGCCCAACGCAGTAATTTATAACGGCGATCGGTGCTTCGCTTTTAATTACGAGATTAGCTGGATGAGCTTTAGAAAATATTCAAGGTAATAAAATATTAAGAACTAGTAGGGGAATTGTACAAAACTCTAGCAAAAATTAAAAAAAAATATATATGGGAAAATATGTAAAGTTGCTGCTATAAGCTTTATGGCATTTTTAACTTCAAGTGCTATAATTTCTTTGTATTTGCAGCAAGACTAAAAGCTTATAATCTGCGCGCTTATGTAATAGTTGGTGAATGTAGCTATGCATTCTAGAGGCTTCATTCTTTGCCTTGTTAACCGCCTGCTTTTTGTTGCTGCCTTGTCGGTTTCAGCACTCTGTTCCTTTTTTCTTCTTCATCTTCTTCCTCCGCTTCTAATTTCGCCGCCATTTATAGGCGAAAACACATATTAGCAACTAATAGACACACTTGAATGCGCGAGTGCAGTTAAAATGTCTGATTGGCAATAAAGCGCCGCCATTATGTCTGCCTGCGGCAATAAATTGAGCCTTCTGACGGCGCATATCAAAGGCAATCTAGGGGCCAATAACATTAGAGCGCACGCACATCTTCGTTGCTGTAGGTATATGTGTAGAGAAGCTGTGAAACAGTTAAACAGTATTGCCATGTAAATGTTGAGTAAAATATGGATGATATATGATATGATACGGCACCCAGGGTTGTACGCTGGGTTTGGGACCCGCCGTCTAAAAGACCACTACCAAAACAGCTTCGGACGAAAGACCACTCTTTCCATGATGACTCTTGAAAACGTGTTAAGGATTACGATCTAAGGGCATGTATATGGAATGTGCGGTTCCTCAATTGGTCTTATTGGCAGGTGTCGCTGGCTGAGACTGAGACGAATAAGTCCTTGTGGTATTTACTACATATGTATGTATAAGAAGTTCTTCAACAGAGGAGAAGACGTTGTGATCAAAAATGTCTTCTTTGAGCGCTTGGACCGCACCTATGAGAGCTGCCCCCGCCACAATGTCAAAGTTGTGCAAGGCGACTTTAACGTTAGGATGGGCAAGGAAGGTATCTTCAAGATAAAACATCCCTAAAAGAGTGGATGCTGGTCGAAGAAATAATAGATTGCAGCAGAGTAAAATTCATCACGTGCGAGATAGGAGAGATACCAAGAAATGAAGAGGGAAGCAAGAAGCATTTGCAGGCAAAATGGGTGAATACGAAGAGCTTGACAAGCTGCTAGAAAATTATACGTCGACTAACAGTAGAATCCCCAGAGGTGAATGATGCGCATATCTAGGGTGTCCAGCCTGCTAAATGACAGTGAAAGCCTAACGCCAGGAGAAGGCGAACACGCTTCCCCAATCGATGACGATGGAGCAGACGTTCCAATGTCCGACCATATAGAAGTTTGTATAGCAATTACTCGTCTTAAGAACAGCAAGACGGCGGGGATCGATGTGAAGGACCTCTCCCAGCCGTTCGGTACCAAACGAGGTTTCACTACCGTGCCACTTCTTCAATATATTGCTGAAGAAAATTATTTGATCTTGAATAAAGAAGGCGCAATTTCCTATAAGAGTGTACAGCTGCTGGCGTACACCGGTGATATTGATATCATTGGCTTTAACAACCGCGCCGTTAGTTCTGCTTTCTGCAGGTTGGACAAATAAGCAAAGCAAATGAGTCTGGTAGTGGATGAAGGAAGAACGACATATCTGCTGTCATCAAATAAACAATCGTTGCACTCACGACTTGGCTCCCATGTCACTGTTGTCAGTCAAAACTTATAAGTTGTAGATACTTTCGTCTATATTGGAACCAACATGTGCTACTTCGGACTGAGAAGGCAATTGAGAACGAACACCAAATTCTGCAAGTCTTTCATCATCTCCGTCCTGCTATAAGTTGCAGAGGCATGCACGATGACAACATCTGATGAGTCCAGCTTACGAGTTTTCGAGAGAAAGGTTCTGTGGAAGCGGTTATGCAGGCTAGGTCATGTCGTCCGTATGCATGAGAACACTCCAGCACTGAGATTATTCCACGCAATACTTGCCAAAGGAAACAGAGGACAAAGAAGACTTWCACTCCTTTGGAATGACCAGGTGGAAAAGGACTYGTCTATTCTTGGAATCRKTAATTGGCACCAAACAGCGAAAAGKAAGAACCGYTARCTATTGGCACTKTTGTAAATTCGGCTATAACGGCGTAAGGAAGAAGAAATATTGTCGGAGATATTATTGGATYTTTGGCTGTAAAACACTGTCATTYAKCTCCTGTTATCTSAATAAAAAATCGGATAAAAGTCGTTAACACCTATCAGCCATATAAAGCATTTGACATAAGTCATTGTTGTAGTTCACTAATCTAGTTCCATAAAAATTGGCATACGGGCTGGACCTCACTCACTTACAGATTGTATTTATAGCCTTTGATGTCTTTCTAAGTTTCGAAATACCAGAAATAATTTTTTCGTTTTTGCTGTTTATTATTCTGTTCCACTTTTATATCAGCTATCTGAGTAGAAATTTAGCTAAAAAGTCACAAATATGTAGTACAGTATTCAAGACATTTTGCATTAATCCGCACGATGCGAAAGTGAATATTTCCAAAAAGCTCAATTTTTCAATAAAAAAAAACTCTTAAAGCAATGTGGCTAAATTCGATCACATCTTCATCAATTTCAAATGCATTCACATAACTACCTTCGACAAGCATATAAAAATCCATAAAAATATGTGTTAATTAAAGCATTAACACGCAAGCCACATACATTTTTTATATGCTCATAAATAAATGTGCGAAATTAATAAATAATTACACAAAAACAACAACAAGCGCACTTTGAATAAAATCACGCTTAAAAACACAGCCAAAGAATGAATGCGTCAATTCAAGCATCTATTATGTATGCGCCTGCTGCTTGCAGCATGTTTTTCAGAGAACACACCAACACGTGTKTATTTTGCGTTGCGCGCGCAGTTGGTCACATGTATACCCGAAATTAGGCGTTTAAACAGCGTTACTGCATGCAYCGACAGCTAAATACAAATAAAATTGGCTGCTGCCACAGGCGAACACGCGCATTGGAGGCGACRTAAAACAACACACGACCAGCCGACGTGCGCCATAAAAATCACCCAGAATATCCATTGAATGTGCAACTTTATTATGCACAGTACTGTTACCGTTGACGCGGCTGCTACCATTGTTTGCTGCTGTTTGTTGCCAAACCGAAGTGAAGGTGAAACTTTTGGTTGGAAGTTGCAGGAACAGCAAATAAATAAAATAAAACAACAAACTGTGGGGAACAAAGCAACGCAACGGAGCGTATAAGTAATTTATTTCGTCACGCATGTGCCGCCGAGTCGAATTGACAAATATATATTACATACGTAGCAGTTTGGTGTGGACCTACATGGCGTATGTGTGGGGGTTTGGCGGCGCCGAAAGTAAATGTTTTTCCGTTCYCCTTTCCTTCGTTGTGTGAAGTATTTGTTTGTATGTATATGCATGTGGCACACGTATTCGGCATACCAATCGTGAAATACCCTCGAATTAACGCAAACAGTTCTGTGATTTTGCTGCTTGCCACTAAGTTGCTTTATGCACTTTGAGTTGGGAAAAAATCTATTCGGGAGTTAATGGTAAATAAGCGTGTGTTTATCATCAACTGGCTACCACCTTCTGTTATTTGTTGTTTAAATTCAAGTGGAGGAGAAATAAATTTAGATTACTCATCCAATAAACTGAAAAATATGCAAATTATTGCCCGGTCCAGCATTATCACAATAATATCGGAGATCTCAACTGKTTAGAAAGTACTTTATGCAATAAAAATTAAGATAGTTTTTGTAAAAAAGTCACCAAAAACGTATACGTATATTGTTCATAAATAAATTTAACTTCTGTTTTCCAATTCATTTGACTTATAGACCAGGGTGGATGACTCAAGCTGAAGGTTCCATGCAGCCAATGGTATTTAATAGGTACGAACTAACCTTTGGTAAATATTATAGATACAGCATTTAAGTCAAGGCTAACTGATACGTTTAATATATTCCTTTATCAGCTACCTTTATATGTTTTCATGAGGAAGTATCAGGAACTACACCTATAAGAAAAAAGAAATAGAAAGAAGGTGGATGGAGCAGAAATGGTTGTTGTTATAGCGCCATTGTGGACTAGCTAAACTTAAGTAAATCAGACTATATTCCTCCAGGACTATAATTCAGTAGTCGCTTCCAGCCGAGAATACCCTCTAGATAGGAACGGAGAAGAGATTTAGTAAGAAAGGAGGACTCCCTTGTCGAATACAACGAGGTTGTTGGGATTAATATTGACAGCCTTAATATATTTGTTGTAATCTCAAACTGATTCATTGATCTATGAGAAKCAGATGATCAATTTTTAAGAGTTTATGGGCAACATAAAAGACGAATATCAGTCCATTGAATTTGTATCAATATTGCGATCTTACCTAACACTTACCCAATGTAATAATAGGGATTAATATTAATTARTTGAAGTGTCTCAGTATTAATTACCGCTTTTTATATCAGAAAAATGTTCAGATATAGCAACCAATTACATTTTTTATTTGAACTCTTAAGCGGAGTTCAGTGATATCGTCTAAAAGAATATGGCTAGTCTCATTTTTTATTTTATACTGTCATTATATTGAATGTCAGAGTTCATAAACCACTGCTACCTTAGTTATTAACATCAAAAGTTATCACAAAGTGAACTAAGACCCTTAAACCCAATAAATGCACTATACATTTTGTGCGCGCCACGCCATACCTCGCGCTCGTTTGATAAGCACGAAGCATGCCATTACCCCAAGTGCTAGAGCCAACTAATACTGAGCGCCTAAAATGAATTCAAATTTCCTCAAAGTGATCAACGTGATAGAGCGGTAGTGGACACTCGTTAAATCAGCCATAACAATTCTGCAGATTATCTCTGAGCTAGTGTGTAGTACTTTGGGAATATTGTCAGAATATTGTCAACGCAKTGCACACTATTTCGGTCATTGCTAATGTGAATGAATGATAAGCCTTAGTAACGGTTATGACGCCGGCGCCTGTATGTAGGCAACACACAAGCACGCCTTTCARTATACGCACAGGTACAAGCACGCCAGCCAAACTAAGCAATCTAACGGACGGTGAACCCTCCGTATGCAGACAGTTATGTGCGGCGCTGCGCTGACAGCTTGCTTGAATATCATAATCGCTATATTTGAGCACTAATGCGTGCATGTATGTGTGTGCCTTTATATGCTGTCTGCGGAATTGCGAGATATGCCAGCTATTTCGATTGCTTTTGGTGTGGCAGATAATAATAAAATAGCAYGAGGTTGGCGTTGCTTGAATTTGCGGCGTCGTTAATAGCATATAACAGTATTTATAGATGGCGTTCAGCTCACAGCACACATACGTATGCYAGCTATGCATGTTGATAGTCAAAAGTTAATCGTGTGTGTGGGARAAGCAGCCGCCGGCTACCGTCTGTGCGCATTAAAAGTAATGAAATATTAAGAATTTTTGCAGTGTAGCTATGCCCAAGGGCGCGCACACACACATACAATGACGGGAGCATGTGYGCAGTAAGGTGTGGGGCTTCAGTGGCAAAGCCGCTTTGRTAGTACACCGGGTRTATATACATATATTATATATTATGTACATATTCATCAGCTACGTCGTTGTATTAGTTTTGCCGACATGCAAAACGTAGCAACAACGCATACAAATTGCACATTTATATATGTAGTTGGCTAGGTAATGCSTAATTGCGTTTGCCATATGAAATGTGGACAGCTTCGGGGTTAGCCAAAATCTCAGCAGGTGCCACTTTGCGGTTGTTTGGTGTCTTTCACACGCCAATTCTTCTGAAATATTTAATTTAACTATATAGTATATATAACGTGGTATATACATATACCGTTTCAGGTAATATCACCCTTTCATTTTGGCTTAAGTGCACGTGCAAATAAATTTATATACGTTGGACACAGCAGGGAGTATAAAAGAAAAATATATGTTTTAGGGTTAATTATTATATTAAATATGAAAATTATGTAATTTTAAATAGGAGAATTATATTAAAAATACTATGGTCCGATAGAAAATGAAAAAAAGAATTTTTAGGGAGGGAGAATAAATTATAAATCTGATATAGAATAGCTAATTAATATTTCAAAGCCATTTATAGTGTAATGATTTACGACTACTGGAGGTGTTACTGATAAAATTGTGTTTTTGAAAGACCAAGACATCTACTTAGAGTTTTTGAGATGTCCTCGTGTGACCAAAAAGTGGCAGCTTTTAACAACTTTTCCTCCAAATCTATCATCTAATAATATTTTTTAAACAAAAYAAAGCATTTGATGGAAATTTAGTTGCCAGAAAATCCCATTACTGTCCTTGAGTGTCTTTGCCTGACCAAAAGCGACAAATTTGATTTTCCTTCCACACGAAAACATTTCAGGAAATGGTGTCAAAAAATTGTATTCCCATAGAGCTCCTTTGATGGAGTTATCAGGAAAGTGCAAGATATGCGCTACTAAGAAAATTGACAAACTCAAAGTGAACACTAATGAAATGTTTGATATCAGAAAGTACAGATACAGATTCTCCACAATGCTGCTGTTGTGGTTCTACGAAAATGTAGACATGCCAATAATGTTCTACGATGTACACGCGGGAGGAGAGGGTGCTTGAAAACGTTACACTTGCTAAGAAACTTGAGCGTSTTCAAAGAGCGGCCRTCATCGGCAGGTCAGTTACAYTGAGGACTACCCTAACAGTAGTACTTTATATCATTTTACAAATAYCTCCCATGGACATTGACGGTACTAAGACACAGGAAAGCTGGGCATATGAAGAAACCGAAAAAGGATATACCGAAATTCTATTCTCTTTCGCTGGAGTTAACTTGCTTATGCAAGTCTGAGTTGAAACTTTGAGGGAAGGTTGAAGGTGTACTTTTCTGTCAAGAGCTCTCAGTCAATCTTAGATTTAGGCTGCCAGTTCAATGTAGTGATCTTCTGGTAGGAGTAACGGCTAAGATGGTATTGGACTTACTGCTASCCTCTTTAAGAATAAATTATACACTCCGTCAGCAGCTAGCAATAACTCAACTTACTTATCATTAGAGTTATTTGGATGCCTGTTCATAGCGAAATCTCCGACAATTGCTTACTAAATGTAGCGCCCTTGTCAGACTCCCCTCTTGCTATATAGCTTTGGTCCAATAAAACTGTAAGACCGAGCGATCCTTTTGGCTTAGAGTAGACCGTAGCAGATCGTTTGAACTATTTTCCCTTACCAAACTGAACATTGTCGTATACGCATTCTAGGCTAAATACCTGGTCGAGCGCAAATYGCCAAATTTGTTCGGTGAGTTCGAAATATCCAGACACTTTCTTCTCTAGTCTCTAGCCTGTGCAAATCTGAAGTCGAATCATCTCCGCAGTCTTACATTCCGTTCGAATAATGAGGGTTTTTCTGATCAATTTTATAAAAACGAGTTTTAGAAAAACCCACGGAACTGTGTCGTAAGCTGTCCAAGTGAATTCACTGTTATGAGCGAGTTCAAAACCTAACTTAATCATATAGCTATGCATCATAAAAAAATTCAAGAAAATTTGGAAAGTACATAATATATTTTCTTGTCTTTTGTTGAAAATTTAAGACTTACAAAGATAAATTCCTCCTTGCATTGTCAAAATTGCTGCAAAAAATATTTCAAATTACAATCGTGTACCCTCTATATATATATTGCACAGCAACTTCCTTTGCTCGCACAAAACACTCAAAATTATTGCTATAAATATTCAACTAAATAAAGTAATAAACTCCGCATTTAATTCAAAGCATGATCTTCCTGCATATGAGGATATGAGCCACCAACACCACACAGTGCAATTTAAATTTCGGCAATCATACTAACAGCTGTAATTAAATCAGACCGTTCCTATAACGTTAAGTGTATATGCTTTCAATTTTTGCCAACCTCACATTTACCTGCTTACTATGTCGSCTAAGCGCTGCCACCTCCGCAGGGTGCAGAATTCGCAATAACCACGCAGAGATCTAAATACGAAATACACCTTCTCAGCCGCGTCATGATATGCATGTCAATAAGTGCCGTGACTTAGCCGCTAGGCAAGAGCACATTTGACCAAGCCGTCCGTTCACCGCCCGACACACTCAGGAAATGTTGCAAAAAAAGGGAGACTCGAAAAAATGGCAACCGAAATCACATTTGATAGGCAACCGTGTGCGGCGGAAATAAAGAGTGAAATCATGAATTTTTGCTCCATGTCTAATTGGCATTCCTTTTGGCAAGCCGAAATGAATATCGTACGTGCTTGCCATGGCAAAAACGGCATTCTCCACAAATGGGTTTGCCACTTCCGTTCATTTATGTATGCATACATATTTTGCTAGTTGCGACCCGCTACCCAGTGGTGCCGCTTGGCATACAAATGTGACTATAAGTGAACGCAAATACCAAACATATATATTCTATATGTATTTCTCAAAGAGAATTTGCTGAAGTGCTTTTTCAGTTCGTAGAAATTGCTTATCCAATTGGCATATACAATATTTATAAGCGCATATTATAGAATTAAAATTTCGAAAATTTATGGCTTTCAMGTATTTCCATTAAGAACTCGTCTATTTTTAAGTTCAAAAGCTATTCAAAAATTTTAAAAAACATTCGGTTGCTTACTCAACTATTATTCATTTACCGTTTGTTGGTCAGAAATCGTTTGATAAACTTTCACTCATTATATTTATGTTTCTATTTAGTATTTGGGGCCGAGTTTGAGAGCTTTGTATTATTAATTAGGGTGCTTGTGGGAAAATTCGTTGCGGTTTGAATTATTTTACGTCGACGCACTGTGGCGTTAAGTATTTTTGTGCTTGTTTTCAGTTGCGTGGCAATGGCGAAGAAAATGCACGGTTATTATAACAGTTATAAATGGGATAAAGTTAAGATATTTGAATATTAAGACAGCTTAGAATTATTGCAATCAAATCTGTAACTACTAGCTACACAGAGATAGAAGTGCCAATTAAGTGCTTAACAATAAAATCATGATTGCTTAGGTAATTGAAGGCTTTACATATATACTTCCAAAGTAATTGTTAAATTATCACAAAATTTAGACATATACTACCAAAAACAGATTGGAAATTCATCACACTTCTATGCGGGATGCCACTAGGAAAGAAAACATTGTGACAAAAAATTACGCAATTTTGAAAAAAATGTAAATWGCTCAGTTAATACGACTGTCCTTAATAACTATGCCAAACATGAGTTCATACCGGTTAATGACAACCGGTTTGYWTACAGCAGCTGCTCCCGTCGGTACACTCAGTATTGTGTTGTGCTTTTTAGAATGTAAAAAAATATCGAGCAGAGAACCTGCCTTAAATTTTGTGTATCAAACCAAAGAAGCATTACAATGGGTGAAAGAGACTTTTGTTGATTGGGTCTCATCAAAAAAACCAATCCTATGTGTCGTACAAAGCCATCAAAGATTGTCGAGAGATCGTTAAAGATATCCCAAATTCATGGAGACCATCATAACTACCGATAAGAGTTTACGAGTTTAACATACAAACAAGTCAAAACCTATTGAAATGAATGTAAAACAACGAGCAAAAACTACGCCAACGCGGCTCAAAAATCAAAATGGGACTCATTGTTTTTTTGTTTTTTTAAGAAGTATGAGACAGGCAGTCAATAAGGAGTTCTATTTTKCCGTTTTGAGGTGTTTACGTGAGAACATCCATCGAAAACGGTCGGAACTGTAGAAGAAAAATTCATGTATTTTACAAGATTATAATGCAGCATCTCATCAAAACGCTTTTGCGATCGAATTTAAAGCGAAAAATGCATTGAATACCATCGATCAATCGCCGCATTCACTAAATTTGGCACCGTGAAATTTTTTTATTTTTCTTGAAACTGAAATTGCCGCTCGGTTGAACTCGTTTGGAGAGATAAAACAAATTTCTCTGAAGGAGCTGAAGACCATGCCAAAAAGTGCTTACGAAAAGTGTTTCGGGAAGTGGAGAAATCGTTCACAAGTGTATTATATCTAGTGGGAACTATTTTGAAGGCGACAAAGTAAATATTGAAAACAAATTAAATAAATTCATAAATTTTGGTCTTTTGAAAACACTAGTTAACAAACAATTTCGTATCATTCGTACACGAAAAATCGACTTTAATTTTTTTTCGGGTCCATCATATTATCTAAAGCTAATATTCATAGTCATTATTCTGTCCCCATACTTCAAAGTGATCGAGCTTTCTGTTATTTTGGTATTTTTGAAGCATTTTTATGAAGTTGACAACAAGTTGTTCACTCACGCCTTTCTCTACTTCATGCTTATTCATAAGAGTTATTGAAGAGAAACTTAATTAGGAATTTATATCAATTTAACGTATCTTATTTTGGACTTTTTTGAGCATTTGGACCTTTTGGTTCATAATGTAGATTACAAAATTTGTTTAAAGTCTAGCTCTACTTACTCCTTGCTGCGTCTCAGTAGTTGTTTTCTGCAAAATAAGGAAATAAAATATATTAATCTTTATAAAACTTTCAAAATTTTTTAGGCAATTTCAGCACTTTAATAGCAAAATAGTCAAAATAGAGATTAGTGTAATATTTTATAGGGGCAAACACACACAATTATCACAACATATCCTTCTTCTGTTCATTTAATGGGAATGTCGATATCTGACCACTATGTCATAAAGCAGCTCTACGAGCTGAACGATTAGTATCTACGGCCTGTATGGGCAGCTTTTACAGTTGAAGAGATATCTTCACAAAAATTACTAAGCATTATTTCCGAAATTTGTGACAAGATATTATCTAAAACCGATAGGAGATGCCTACGATACAAACTATACGATCGCAACAGAGAATCATCTCATTTGATAAATTATTGTCACGAAAATTGGCTTGGATTATTTTCCAAACAGTAGAGTAATCGGCGTAGAAATTGTTCAGATTCGATCACTAGAAGAAATAGCTGTCATATAAACTGACTGCAAGGAATCTGTTGTATTTAAAAATGCGATTTATTTTATTCCTGAAGGGTATTTATCATTTTGTCTTGTTTTTCTTTACTTCTGTACTTAGCTTTTTTACAGGCTGTCTCAGAATATTCCATGAAAAGAGTTTGACGTGAGTAATATGCTCATATGACAACATGATCGACAAACAACTATTATCTAGCAATGAGATTTACACTTGTGTGTGTGTTTAGCTAATGCAGGCAACCCTGCTACCCAGTGTCACAGCAGATGTGTCAGAAACAGCAGGAATTTCATAAACACGATTGCCATTATTCTAGTGATTGCATAAGTACATAAGTGACAGTGAGCGTTTATATAAGCTTGCTTCAAATCAAGCACCTATATAACACATGAATATAGTTATATTCATTCGGGTAATCATATTTAATATGCGCATATAAACATATATGTATATACAATATATGTATATATATATAGGCGGCTTTTTATTAACGCAGACGGTAACTTGCTTTGGACTAGACCCAGTTAAACGTTGAAACAGCTGCAGCTATGCGGCTAGGCATGGTGTGCTTACTCCAGCCTTAATATATGCACTTCGGACACATAAGCCAGCAGAAATGTGAAAAAAAATAAATACATAAGCATTTCTTATATTGTGTAATAGTTCGCGCATTATAGGCGCGACTGTGTGAAGGGTATTTAACACTACGTTYTATATCCTTACGCACTCSCATGTCCTTGT
This sequence comes from Bactrocera latifrons, assembly GCF_001853355.1. Classification (NCBI taxonomy): domain Eukaryota; kingdom Metazoa; phylum Arthropoda; class Insecta; order Diptera; family Tephritidae; genus Bactrocera; species Bactrocera latifrons. The sequence goes on along the minus strand of NW_017537401.1, from coordinate 1,237,539 downwards.
TTGTTTGYAGAAACRCTATATATAACTATACATATRTATTAKGTATGTATGTATATGAGCTGATATAAAGTACAATGGCACCATTTATTATGCTAAAAAAGCAATAATATATCATCCACAGTTTATCATTGCTATGACGCCAGTCTGAAATTATTATTCAACGAATTTATTACCATGCGATTTGCGCGCACAGTCCACAACAATAAMAAGCTGGAGGATAGCTGGCGCGCGGTGGCAGAAAAACACAAGTAAAAAGGTGCTTTTGAAAAAGAGCTAACTTRGAGAAAAATGCCGGCAAACAAGTTATGCGCCAGCAGACAACCCGCCAGCTGCCGCTCGGTTGCTTAGCACGGAAGTCACATGAGCGYCAGCAAAAACCTTTTAGCCATGCAGAGCAGCGCAAATACTTGGCAAAGAAATAGGCAACGAGTTTTTTTTTTTCTTCTCGGAAAGGTGTGTGCATGTGTGTAAGCAAGTAAATTTCACGGTCTTAGTCGGCAGTAATGTGCAGTGACTGCCGGTGAGGTGAGTTTGCGTTCAGTTCATACATTGAGCTACTAATATTATCATATATAAATTTCAATTTTGTTATATACGCGTAATTTTTGCGTTAAAATTACCAGCTTGAATTTCGGCATGCTATTTTGTAGCACTACAAGTTTCGAAAAACAAATATTTATATACTAGAAATTTACGAAGATATGTATCTTCGTATATCGACATATATGTACAGTCGTATTGGACGTAAAAAATGCCCGGACATAATCATTTTGAAATCGAACAATAAATTACATTGGCGACGAGGACAAATTGTGACAGCGGAAATTTATCGAGGACAAGTTGTTGAAAAATGGCATAAACTGTTGAAGTCAGCAATGCAAATGGCTGCGCGTTGCAAGAAAACTGCGTTGAATATGTGCACAGCAACGGCCGCCGGCATTGAGCGACATAGTTTCAATGCAGGGTTAGATAACGGCATTTGAAMATCAACAGTAAATATATAGAATTTAATTTTAGACTATTATGTAAACATTTAAATAACTAAAAATAAAATTTTCACCTAAACAAACATATTCAATTTTATATTGGAACATAAAACGAATAGTAAACAAGCATCTGTCGATACGACAYACTATAAAATCTAAAATCAAAATTTTAATGGCTTTGAGCATTTGGGTAAACAAATAAGTGCAGAGAATCTAGTGAAAACTTTCGAGTAYGCCAATATTTATGTCAGTATTGGCATTGCCAAATAAAGCGACTATATTCACTCAACCCAACAGCTGCAGTTGCTAGGCAGYTAACATGACGTTTTAAGGTTTTTTGTTTTTGTTGAGTATGTCAACAATTCCAAATAAGTATTTTAATGCTAAATAAACAACACTCTAACGCTTAAATGTTGAAAGAAAGCATTTCTGGYAACACATGCATTTATTTATTTTATTGGGTGTATTTTATTGGACCGTCCCTCGCCTGTCCAGCTTCTTATGCGTGTCTTACAAAGTGTTACATTTATGTGCGGTGCTATGCCCAAGCACTTCRGAAGGCCATGTTAGAAAATTTTGTCTTGAAATGGAGAAAAAAATTATTATATTCCTTCCGCATACTGATATTAAGGGAAGACAGTGCATATGAGCGACCTGTCACTAAAGGAAGATAGTGCGTATGAGCAACATTTTGTATGATGAGACCGAAAATAGATTGGCTGCCAGTACGTATGGGCAACTTTTCTCTCACATACTCCAGCTAAAGGAACRCAGTGCGTATGARCAACATTTTGTATTAATACTTGGTTGGCACCGAATATTTGGTAGAATGGTGGAGAGTCACTAAAAAAAGACAGCGCGTATGAGCAACATTTTGTATGATAAGACTTAAGATAGATTGGTTGACATTGCATATGGGCAACTGTTGTTTCACATACACAGTGCGTATGAGCAACATTTTGTGGGAATAGTTCGGCACTAAATATATAGAAGGTTTAAGAGGTTATATACGGTTAGAATTTTCAAAATACCGATTTTCTAAATTTAATTTTTTTTATATATATAATTTTAAGAATACATACAGAAAATTTCATATTATTATGTTGAACATCTTCAAAGTTACACGTCAATTTTAAAAGGTTTTTCTCACAGATAAATATTTTTCTTTTATAACCAATTTAAGGCCGAAATTAAGCTTACAAATTGATTTTTTTTAGTAACCGCCAACAAATTTTATTTTGCTTATTCCTTCGATTAATTATTAGGCTTAACATTACTTATACAAAATCTTTTTGGTTTTTTTAATTTCAAAGGATTCAGCTCAGAAATATTTGGATCACCGCAAACCTTTTTTTTTTGTGGAGGAGCTCTCGGATAACAGCTGTAGTTTTTTCCCAAACAAATGTTTTTACTATTATAATAATATTTATTTTTCTTTTCTAACAGTATTAATATTTTTTGAGAAAAAATAGAATATATTAAGTTCGTATCATTTCTAGCGGTCATACTTTATGCACCAATACAATTTAACACAATTTTCTGTATGACCAAATGTCAAATTAASCGCAACCACAAAATGTAAAAAAAATCTCAAAAAACACGAAAATCTAATTGCCTTTGTTTTTCCAAAAATTTAACATAATTCGGTTACACAAACATAAATCTGTGTCCCTGCTTACATTTTATTAGCGCCAAAATAATTTCATTTTTATTCYATTTTGACATATTAATTTAGCCTARTTTGTATGGCAGTCGCATTACATAATCTGCAGACAATGCCCAGCATCAGTTAGAGATTATAGCGGCATGCTTCGCCCATTGCGTAAGCTTATAGTCATATAGCCGGTCTGGCCTTGACTGTCTTGCTGTTATTTGTACAGCAGTTAGCTTTAATTAAGTGATTTGTTTTATCCACTTCATTGGAAAAATTTCCACTAGTTTTATTTATTTTTTTTTATTTTTTCTTTATTTCTTTCTATTTTTTTGTGTACTTTTCTATTTTATTTTCTATTTGACGCTGTGCGTGCGTTTGTCTGCGGTTGTGGCTTCTGGTGATGTAAGCATTTCATTGGCCTTTATGGCGTTGCGTATACGTCACGTTGTACTTATGGTATTATGCCTGGCCGAAATTGGTTTATAGGTTTCCACTCTTTTGACTAATTTYGTTGCAGTAAATCACAGCATATGCAATACACACACACACACACACAATATTGATTGATTGGAAATTTTTCTGCTCGTGCGTTGGCTTAAAGTCATAATGGCTTATGGTGTGTGTGCGTTTACCGTTGACATCAAWTATTTGCTGCACGCTTGTTTTTAATGATTTTAATTGAAAATATGTAAATATTCATAAGTATATTGTTGAATTAATATCTTTTTTGTATAACATGAAGGCAGAGGCGGAAACTCTGCTTTTTCTTTGCTACAATTTGATTCAGCTTAAATTAAAATACGTGGAAAAATACTTGAAAAGGAAATACAAATATTATTGCATTATTTTTGTGTTGATTTCTTCCTCAGATTCTATGACAGTCTAATTGATTTATATTCAGCAGCTAAAGCRGCGTCAATATTTTTTTGTTATTGTTGCCACAATATAGCAATAACATGTGTTTGTGATATAAATAGAAAATTTTAAAAGAATTATGTGTGTAAGTAAAAGGCAAGCACATTTCATGGCTTAAAGTAAAAAATTTTGCAGCTTTTTTATTTTGCTTAATTGTGCAGAAGAGATTAAATTTTAGTTGAAGAATATTCATTATTTCATTATTTCACTTATTGATTGCATGTCTCTTCAAGTGCCTTCTAGTTTTTAATTTTTAATTTTTTCACCTAAAGTTTTTTGGATTAAAAGAAAAGCTTTAAAAAGTCCGATTAATAATTAAATTTCGACACAATTTTGTGGTACTTCTGTTGCTGCTGCAACTACGTGTTTTGTGTATTTTTATTACCAACAAAATTAGATAAATATACTATACTATACATATATATATAATATATAGTAGATACATATACTAT
>NW_017537401.1:1225609-1233357 GCF_001853355.1 Bactrocera latifrons | reverse complement strand
GGCAGTAATTTACTGCTTCAGCAAAATCAAATATTAATTTTGCGGTTTAAGGCTTATGGAAAATCTTTGCTCACCAGCCTTATATTAATRAAAATATTAATTACTTGCTAGTTGAAAGCTAAAATTTTGTATTTTAATGAAAATAATAATTACTTGCACTCAGCAAATATTACTTATCACCTGCGGTCTTGAACTATCCAAAACATTGTATGCCAAATATATCCAGAAATCATACTCAGCAACCAAGCCATTTATATGCCTTAAATATTAGTATTCAAAAAAAATGAGCTTTTACAATTACAAACAAATATATTACTTAAGACAGTGYGTATAAGCAACTTCACTTTCACATACCACCACTAAAGGAAGCCAATGCGTATGAGCAACATTTTGTATGAACAACTGGTTGACTTGGAATTTAGAACGGTGGATAGTGCATATGAGCAATTACAGTTGCTATTTTCTACACACACATTTCCGCTAATTTGTTTGCATTTATACATTAAATTATATTTCGTTTRTGCTTCATTTGGCTTCTCACCGAAAATATATGTAAACGAGCAAGCATACGTATCCACAAATTATTTTTTGGAAATAATGAAATTTTAGCAATAATGATGGTCATTAACAAGATGGATTGATAGCAACAAAAGTCGTTACGCAGTAAACCATATTGCGATAAAGCTTATTTTTTCTGAACAAAAGCACAAATAAGCAATATTCGGAGTGTTTGACGTAAAAGTCATTAAAGTTAATGCATAAAGGATTCATAAAATGATATGGTATGATATATATGATTTTAAAATAGTTTGTTAGATAATTTTAAGTGGTTATATACAGTTAAAATTAAAAAAAAAAACAATTTTTTATTTTGTTTTCTTAATCTATATATATGTATTTAAGAATACGGACAGAAAATTTCAAATCGTTCCGYTGAATAACTTGGAAGTTACATGCAAAATTTGAAAGTGCGTTTCAAAGTTCTTGGAGGGGTATGTGAAACGTTAAACGCGTTTTTCTCCAAAATGGTGTTTTGAAAGTCGGTAATGTTGGTCACTCGAAAACGGCTAAGCCGATTAGTCACAAATTCTGATGCGATCTTCTAAACATATTTTTAGTAACCAAACGAGTGAATAGTGAAGGTTTTTTTTTTTTGATAAATAATTTAAGGCCGCWATTTTGGTAACAATCAAATTTTTTTCGGAAACCGCCATTTGTCACAAAATTGTATTTTGCTTTTTTCTTTCAATATATACTATGTTTAAAACTACTTAAAAGAAATCTGTATGGTTTTTTTTTAATTTAAGTGGAACCAGTTCAGGTGGTCACCGCCAAACGGCCTTTTTGAGAAAAACTCCCGCAGTTCAGCCGTCGTTCCTTTTCACAGAAAATTTTTTACTRATACTAAGTCTTTAAATGTAGTTAAAAATGCCATAACATAATATGTGTACAAATGTTTAGGTCAATAAATTTAAGAGTTTCCTCAGAAAAAATTCAGGAAAATTCRYTTGWTTTCGACATTCGACATTCTAACTGTATTTGATAAATTAAACGAGAAAAAATATYTTTTTCGGTTAGCATCGCAGCTATAATATCACACACGCATATTCCTTACAACAATCTTATGTAACAATGATCTGATCTGGACAATCTCGTTGGAGATTACACCATTACTTAGGGCAAGCATTAATGCCAAATTTTGTGAAGATGTTTAGTGAAATGAAAAAAGTTTCCATACAAGTATTACCTTCGCATAAAACTGTTTACATGATAGCTATATGATATCGTGGTCAGAGCTGAACATTTTCTTAAGAGATTGCACTGATAGCTTAGAAAAATGTTTGTACGCAAGATCTTGAAAAAATCTCTTAAAATAAAAAGCTTTTCTTACAAGCACTTTATTTAGCTCGTCCAGTTTGCATGGCAGTAACGTGCTGTAGACCTTCGMTCTGCATAGTTTCTTCAGATATCACAGCGCTGGCTCCAAAAATAGTAAGTGCCTAATTTGGTGACGATATCTCGTTAAATAAAAACGTTCTCGATACAAGCATATTGTATGGCAGTAATATGCTGTGGTGGTCCCATACCAGCGAGTCTGAGAAAACAGCAGCTTCTTGGAAAGAAAGGGKCGTTTGCAAAATTTCAGATCAATATTTCTGAAACTGAAGCCAAGTTATATGAGTATTCAGGGAAAAAGGTTCAGAACATGGCTAAAGTGACTCTGCTCGGTATGCTGTACTATACTTTTTCATTTTCCGACGTTTCCTTTTGAGTGTCAAAAACATCGTAGCGAACTTAATATACCCTTTTCGGATACAACAATCAGAGCTTAATGCTTTTCGCATATTCAAAAAAGATATACATATGTTTTGATTCCATGATAGATATATCAAAATTATTTCAGAGTGTTAGAAACAACGATTATACTTTTTTATATTTAATTTTGCATAAAAGAACATTTTATGATGTTTAAAAAAAATTATAAGTACAAGATAAACTATTTTTTCAAATACTCAAGCTTTCGCAGGATTCCGTACGTTGCTTCTGCTATACAACCCTACACTCTTCTCACGCCGRTTAAGTGCTTAAACTGATTGCTTTGACGCAGTCTTGCAGCTCGTTGTGGCAAACAGGCTGTCAACGATTAACACCTACCACAACAAAAACGAAACAAAAAACAACCAAAACCGAAATAACAAACACACAAAAACAAAGAAAACACTAACAAAAAACACACACCTGCACACACTCAAACTGCTGCATATTTTATTTTCTTCACAACACCTACTTCCTCATCTCAACTCCACTCAGCGTCACAATGTCCMTGACACCACACAACACTACTATAATAACAGCGCGTGCGGATATTTAATTCACTTCCGTGTCGTAAAAGTTGCGGAAGCTCTCACAGCGCCACCTAACTACACACGCACCCGCATGAGTACATGAAATTTCGTTCGCACAAATTTTGACACTCCTCAACAAGCCGTTCGCTTCACACCGCCTGTTGTTATGCGGTACTTGGTAGCAGGCACTAAAGGCTGCAGCCACACGCACGCAAATGAAATGCCAAAAAATGAATTGCTTGCTTTCGTTTGCCGTCGTTTTACTGCTCCAACTCCATTTCATGGCTTTCACTTTAATTTTTTATATTTTCTTCGGTGCTTTTTATTTGCTTGCTTTCCACACGTGTCACTCTCACTGCTTTGAGTGTGTGAGTGCGTGTGTGTTGTGTATATGTGTGTATGTACATTTATTTAACACGTACTCATTTAGTCATAGACAAGATCACTTCTATGCTCTCGTTTGACATCTTTGGATGTTATGTGTATTCATTTGCTTGCCTCACTCGGTTGCTTTTGGATAATTTTTTCCTCAATGAGTTTCGTGCAGTTCCTGTTGTATTTGGATTCCTCTTATTTCTGATTTCTAACTGATAATTATATATTTTTCTTATGCTACAAAAGCCGTTTCAACTTACGAGAATCAGGTGCGTTTCTATTTAGTGCTAGCACCTTAAGCGAGTTATACCAGTTATATGTTTGATTGGTTGTCTTACATGATTTAGCGATCCGAGTGCGATTATCTATTTTATTATGGTAGTTTAAGTGAGTTATAGAATAATTTTTTTTATAAAGTTGGACGAACCGATGGCAACTTCTTTTAAACTATATCGGCTTAAGCGATTTATACCAGTTATATGTAGGACTTGTTGTCTTTCATAGTTTAGCGAGTCGAATGTAACTTCTCTTTAATTATCTCTTATTATATAATTAACTATGCCAGTTGATACGTGTTATAGCAGTTACTGGTACGTTCGACTATTCTTCACTGATTAAGAAATAATATGCCCATCTTGTTAAGCTATGTGAGTCAAAGCCATTTATACCAGTTATATGCTTTGTTCACTGATTTCTATAGTTTAGTGAGCTGAAGGCGGTTTCATTTTATTATACCAGTTTAAGCGAGTTATACCATTTATAGTTCGATTCGCTTACCTAAAACTCCACAGTCTTTTTCAGTGTTAGATGCACCATAAACAATTTCTAGTTGTTTATGCGGGTCAATGAAGATTATACCAGTTGTATATTCGTTTCACTACTTTACAATCTTTGTAATTTACAAACATAAATACCAAAACCCGAARGCCTATGTAATACTTAGAAAGCCTTTTAGCCTAAAAATATTTTAAATTCCTGATGATTTAAGCTTAGAGAGAAAATATTCTGCTAAGTCAATGTCAAGGGTTCAGTATTGCTTACGCATATCTACTAACTATTTACTGCTAGTGGAAAAAGCTCATCCCCTTTCACGTACTCTTCCTCTCTAAAGAACTACTTCGAGTTAGCCAAACATTAGCTCTTTATAAAATTAAAGAGTTTCCCAGCAATTTTTCTTGCTTAGGAAGACATCTCAGGAAACGAAACTCCTGTCATAGGCAATGAAAGAATGTTGAATTAAATAAAACATGCCTGCCACTCATACGCCTCAGTCGCATAAACTGTAGATAAACATCATTATCCAATGTAAATACTTAAACACGCAATAGAAAGAGCAAAAGTAGCAAAGGAAATGAAAAAGAAAAACATGTCAACATGTTCAATGTATATTTTTATACAGCCCAAATAAAAATGCGCATGAATTTAGCTACATATTTATATCTAGACATCAAAAATTACGCACGCAATTCGTGTCTGTATGCATGTGTGCCTTCAAAGTGCTTAGCTTCACTCTCCACTTTGGGCAAATATCAAAAACAAGCTTGTAGCGAACAATTCGGAGTTATTAGATTGAACGCATCCACTTTCTATTTTTGCAGATTCATTGAAACGAAGTAAGGAAGAGACAATAACAAAATAAACAATGACAATAATAAAATAAGTAATAGCAATAACAAAACAACCAATAACAGGATGAGAAATATTACTGGTTGCTCAAAATTGGATGCAGTGGAGTGATGTTAAATGAATGTGTAAATACTCACAGATATACATAAGTACGAAGCGATATTTTCAATATCAATCAGTAATAAATACATATTTTATACACCCGTTTACTTCTTAGATGTTGCCGAGGGTATAGTAAGTTAGTTGACCGCTAGKTTGTATGCAAGATCTAATACGAGTCGAGAGTGAAGAAGAAAGATTGATGGAGTCGAGAAAGAATTTGATTTCTGATTTCATTAGTAAAGACATAACTAGGCACTCTGAGGCAATCAGCAGATCGTTACGACCAAATAATGCTTCAAAACTCAAGCTTTCTAAAAACCTTTTCGATATGGTCCCTATATGTAGTTCACAATTCCATAATATAAACTTCATGAAGACCTCTAATAAGTTCGGGATATACAGTGAACTCATAAGAGAACTTAAYKCRGAGGTGCAGTCTTCGAAGRAATWTTTAGRTCGGAGCACTAAGMATATAGCTGCCCTATAAAYTGGCCGATCAAAGTTCTTTGTATTTATTTCTGCAACTGAAGTAAGCTTCTTTTTGATCTAATCTTCGAATGCACTCGAACCTAGTGTTTCCTTACTCTTTTATTCATCTACTTGTAAGTTTCTACTTATATCCTTAAAGCTTGAAATCATTTGAAGTGCTCTTGATTATGAAGCATGAAACTTATTATCGTAGCCCATACAAGTGAGTATAACATCAACAAGTAACAACAATCAGATGAACGGATATGAATTATTGTCAGACTAACATTGCTGCAAGTGCATGTGGAATTTTATGTTGAAATATATACATATAAATATATATATATAAGAAAACACGTAAGACTACTTGTACCAATAATACTGAGACTTAGTTGCTGTACCGAATTCTAACATTTATATCGAATGGTTAATAGTTAATTACTGTTATTGTGTACTGCATGGAGCAGATGTATTAAATAACTTATTGACATACCGCAAACGTGTTGAGTCCTTGCACTAATTGAACACTTGCAATAGAGTTAGGAGTGCACATGTATTAAAACTTATACTACCTATGAATTGCTGGCAGAAATGATACTCGCCAATGCAAAGGTATTGAAATGTTGGATCGGCTGTACGACAACAATGCCTTGAAATGTAATAAGCTTAGGCAGAMATTGCATAACGACTATACAGGCACTTCAAGGGAGAAGAAGAGTCATTTTGTTTTGTATTCGAATGCTCCAACATATTAAATTGTTAGTGAAAGCATAAAATTTAATCAAAATTGTGAACCCGTCTGTGAAATCAATCCAAATATGGGTAAAGAAGATTTGATACTCAAAAATAGAAGTTTAGTACAAACTTTCAATAATTAATTGCTTTTAAACCTCACAACAAATATATATCTGACTTCACTATGAATCATGCATTTTCGGCAATTTAAAATGCACTGGACACTTTGAGACTTTCATTTGGACTTTTGTTATCAAAATATCAAAAGAATAAGTAATGCAGGGCAGTGACTTAGATGCATGTAGGCAGATGCGTGGCACAGCCTGGGACACTTCTCAATGGAATGAGTTCAGAGAACGCTGCACTATGCATAACGTGTCGCCTAAGCACTGCTTCCACGGGACTCCTGAACTGGTACTAAACCTRCCAACTATATATCTCTTTGCTGAAAACTGCGCGACAAAATCGGCGGGACTGTAGGAGAWTTAACAGAAGGTTCTRTAGCCTTCGGGCATAAYTYGGTGGGTAAAAGGGCGGTTTGGCAAGCACCGACTGTATGATCCCCCTTTTCAATTGAGAAAGTAGTTCTAGCGCAAATATARAAAAAGATGGTACAAAAATGAATGTCAGAGTTATTGCGGGGATATAATGTCCGGAACTAGTCAGCAGMCAGCATTTTAAGCTGCCGGATCATTCTGTATTTTTCAAGCGAAAGTTTTTGGGATTACCAAAGCCGTAGAGCTGGCCTCCATGAATCAGCAAACAACAATAGAGCCAGTTGAGAATCAAGCACGAATCAAGACTTTAATGTCGTTTTGCGTATCGGTCAGAAGTGTCTTGGAAAGCAGASCAGCAGTGGGAWGTATCGCCACAAGCAGGCGACTTCACTTGTAATATGTGCTCGATCACAAGGACATCGATGGCAATGAGGTAGTGAACGATATTGCTTATGGCGGTGTACGGATGCTATCAAATAACAYTAGCAATATTAGTGAACCCATGCATTGTTTTTAAATCGATCTGGACAAGAGCATAACATGTTTAAATTCGATGAAATGATTCGTGATGCAAAACTGGAAAGACCATGTGCAAAGCGGTAGGTCAAAAGTACATAAAGTTCGTACTCACTCTTAATAAAAGAGAGATCGAATCAKCATTGTAATACTCACAGGTCACGTCTGCAGAATGGGGTTAACAAATCAGACAAGTCGCAAAAAAAGTCAAAAGCTAGGCACCAGGAAACAATGGACAATCTGTCGTACATTTCGTTTTATAAATCAACATGTTTGAAACATTAGGTAGCTCCACGGTATGAGACACTGAAAGAGGTATMTAGTTTTGTCTAATGAGGCCACAAAATCTGTTGGTATTTTCATCATACGCAGCATCTTAAAGTATGACAGCTTCTCAGCTCCTCATGGTCTTCGTAACAGATCTCCATCTGGTATCGCAAAGAAGCAAAGCTGATCTATAAGTGGCTCATAATTCTAACTTAACCTATTGTAATATAACAAATATAAAATGAAAAATCTCTGAAAATTAAGCAGTTTACTGGTCGCGCTCCAAAAAGAGTAACGGATCAATATCAATCAAATA
>NW_017537401.1:1194000-1224711 GCF_001853355.1 Bactrocera latifrons | reverse complement strand
ACACTGTCGCGTTAAATCGCAATGGCGCAAATATAATTCTGAAAGTTAACATTTCTATAAAGGAAAAGTGTAACTTTAATCCTTATCAATACCGTTATAGGTATACATACATATACAACAACTTGGAGAGTTGTTTATATGCTGTTCGAGTTGTAATAATGGCATAGAGCTAATGCTTAATCTGACACAAGCGCAAACATGTAGACTCTCGAAGCACTACAAGCCCATATTTACACAAACACACACACACACACATGTACGCTGAAACATAAATGTAAGCCTGTGTTGGTATTTCAGTTCACGAATGTTGGCTCATTCGTTCGCCTTGTTGGCGTTGGCTATCTGCCAAGCGCCAAAGTGGCGGCACTTCTTGCAAAATGAGCGCGCAAATATTGGTGCTGCTTCTCGCATTTTCCGCCACCCAACTGGGTCAATCCAGGCAGCAGCTCCATAGCTGAGGGCATTACGCTTAACGCTTCACTGGCGTTACGATTTCTAAAAAAAAAAAAAAAAAAAGTTGCGAAAGCCGAAAAACTCACACATGCGAATGCATATGTATGTATGTATAAAAATCTCATATGTGCCGCACTTAACACTCACACAGTTGTGAAACTTTGTTAATGTATCGCTAATTCAATATCTTCGGTTTAGCTATGATTGATGTAATGTTTCAATCTCGTTCGTTTTCTATAAGTTTCTGGTATAACGCKGCACAAAGAACGATTGTTACCATACCCATAACATGGAAAGAATTGTTTTTAGTTTCTCTTAATTTCGAGAAATACATTTGCTTTATACTAGAAAGAGGCTATAAAATTTGCACAATAAAAATTTGGTTTATAGGCAAACTTGTGTGTGTATTATTGTGCTTAAAGTTATTGAATTGGAAAATAATATCAAAAATATAAAAAAAATGTGGGTTAGAGTCATAAAAACGATATGAATAAAAAAAAGAAGGGAAATGAAGTTGTGTGAATGCTGTAACTTCAAATAAACAGTGTTTATGTTAAGGAAATCTGTTTAAATCACATTTTCAAAACGAAATTTGCATACGAAAATGATACGAGTATATGACATTGGCACCGCGCAGTCTCTGCCTAATAGTCACTGACCGTAATTGAAGAGTCAAAAAGCTACATCATTAACTTCGCATACTTCCGACCGAGAAAAGAAGCTCCATAGCGAGTTAAACACCACATTTTTATTTTCCAATAGACAAGAATGGACCAATGTTTCTGTGAGCCAACACGGATAAAATCTATTCAGTGATGGAGCAAAATGTGAAAAAGAACCACGGACCATAGGGAACATATGAGTCTAAATAAAAGAKTGCTTTAAACTAAAGGCCTACATTCAGTCATTCAGACCTATTTTGTTGACAGCACAGAAATGCATCAATTAGTCTTCGGCCTTAATCAGCAAGTCCATTAAGCCTTTAGCGGATTTACAGTGACAATTATGGCTATATGTGGTGCCTATACTACCTCTCACTGGATGAAGTTATGTAATGCACTGGACGCTCAGTAGACAACTCAGAAAAAAACATCTGGCTACCCGGTTACCATAAATAGAAACATAAGAAAAAGAAAAACAAACAGGCTGTCAGAAGCACCTGGGAAAAGAACAATAAACTTTGCTGGCAACTCACACAGTAATCGGTCGGCCCGTCATCAAATACATAGCGCCAATATGATCACCTGAATAATACACGGTGGAGCTGAATAAAATTCGCAAGCAGACAGAACACCCCACTACCGACTACTACAGAATGCCTCTTGAGTGGTTATTCGAACACCTCCAGAGTGTGGTCTGCGCGTTTGCCGTTGATGAATATAGTGCATTTCTCCCCAAACAGTTTCTGTTGGGATTCCGTCTACTAAATGCGATTAATAAAGAATCCATAAAATCATCTTCATTGACTTCCTTTCTTGAAGTTGAAAAATAACTCAGACCTTAAGCTTGGCAAGCTAAACTCCTACTTATCCAGAATAGACACCGTCCTAGAAAAGAATGTCGTGCATGCACCTTTTTGCATGCGCCGTAAAACCCACACTCTTAATTCACTCATCCCTTTGGTGCGACGCCGTAGCAGCTGCCAATTTTCTGAACCTAATCTAAGTTATTTCGATGACAAATGATTACTGACCCTCCTTCAAACAAGACTTTTATATTATCTACGACAACAACAGTAACATTAACAAAGGCAGACGAGCTGTTCTGCTATAAACGCAATTTCTCTGCGTTGCTGGTTCATTCAGCTCATTCAAGGTGTGATACATGTATGAAAGGTTGAAACACTGGCAACACAGAGCGCAACAGTTCTTAGGGATAGACAGCGGATTTACCTCCAAGTTTCCACCATCGTAAACTTGGGAGTCGGCAGAATGAAGTGTATGCGTGGAGGACTGTGAGACGCTTGAACATTATATTTGCGAATACCCAGCCTTCAGCAAGTTGATACCRAATACATTCACAGCATCCATTCTAACCAGTTCAAAAGGCAGTAAGCAGTGAAGTGGTAAAAAACCAGATATTTTAACAAACCCTCCTTTTATAAATATACCGCTAACAGCGTCACCTGTTGAAAAATCAGTTATTTGAAGCCCGATGAAATGAATATTTCTGAACTTTCAGAATAATTTGAGATTTATCTAACCTTAAGGTTAATATGACTTGTTATTTTCTCCACTTATGAAGTAAAAAATGCCTCTGAAGAAATGAAGTCACAGGTTAATTGAAATACCCTTTATATATTCTGCAAGAAGAAGTAAATGTTATTTCTCTTTAATCCAACCTACAGTGTTCTCCACACTACCTACTTAGCTGTGGTAATTTATGTTAGCTGTTTAGCATTAATTGTTCTCTAATTTCTAATTCAATGCTGGTGGTATGAGTGCTGCCTGAGTGCGTCTCCCTAGTAATGACAGACTAARGTCTAAGCCTAGACGCTGCTGACGTTGGAGAGTTAACATAAACATGTCAAAAGCAATTACCACTTACACAAGCAAATGGGAATATTCCAGCATAMAATCACAAATATCATCAAATATATTCAGAAATCTAAGTGTATGTGTTAGTATGTGTGTGTGTGGCAAATCATGTGAGTATTGCTGCTGTTGAAGAGTGCTCATAATTGTAGTCAAATAATAGCAGCGCTCCACAAAACCCATTGCCATCGAGCCTTCACAAATACATTTAAACTACACTTATGTGTCATATGCGACACAGGCRTAACCGCCCACACCCACGCCTACCAACACACTAGCACATGTGTCTGTGCGGCGGAGAGAAATAATGCCAACTTTATGAGTCGTTGAGTGCCACTGTGTAAGACTAAATTACTTGAGAAGTTTGAATGAGGCCAGCGACCGGAAGTAATACAAGCAGGTCGTGGTTTGGAGACTTATACATAAACTCGCACATACACATATGTATTAAGTTAAGGGATGAGTAGTTCACGGTGTACACACTGCGTTGGCGAATGAATGAATGTGGCATGAATTCAAGCACATATTAATCCACGGAAAATATAGCGCTTGACAACAAATGCAAACGATTAGTCCGCAAATTGGTGTATCAGTGAGCTAGCGACCAAGGTTTGCGTTTAACGCATATTAAATAGCGTTGTTTAAGCATAAACTGAATTAAATATATTTATATAWTTACGTGGGGATGTGATCTAAAAGTTCTAAAGTGCGTGATGTTAAGGAAAAATGTGTTAGCTTTTCATAAATTGGTGAAGGTGAMGAAAATAGCAATCGCATGTGTTAATAATCTGTAATATAATACGAAATAGTAACAATAGCAACATTTGAATCACCAAATCGTGATTTGTACTGAATCGAACATGCTCGATTTTTTCAATCCATAAATGTACGTCGTAGTGAATTGAACAAGCAACTGGTATAAATTTAATTAACTGGTATAAACCAAAAATGGCTATCTCGAGTTTTTAAATACATATACATCGTATTGAATTGAACAAGCAACTTATACAACAAATATAAACTGGTATAAATTTTCTGAACTGGTATAAACCAAAGGGACTGCCTCGAATTTTTCAATACACMTAGAACATGGAATTCAATGAAAAATTTTAAGACCAAATAGTAGCTGGCAATCTAATAAAATCAAACGAAATGTTGAATCGATCAAGCAAATGATATAAATMACACAAGCTGGTATAATGAAAGGCTATAAAATTACAAATGATTATGCCGTTTCCATTAGCCTATTCACAACCCAACTGAATAACTTTATTATCATTTTCTCAGAGCAAACTCCAAACTTAGCGAGTGAATAAGTTGACGACTAATATTTTATAACATTTAAATACAGTTAAGTATCGTTTAAATTGCACACCACAATTTAATTAAAGCTGCGACTGATAAGGTAAGTTGTAACACGCATACACTTGTAATTATCTTKAATACATACTACAATATTAGCGTGACTTTACAACTTACTCCGCTATCTTTAATTTTTATTTATTTTTATTTTTTTTTGTTTTTTGCCATACGATTTGGGCAACTGTGTGCGTTAACTCTGATTTCATTTTGTCAAGCAGCGCTCATAGCTGCCAACTTCAAGAATGTCAAGGTGGTTGAAAGCTTTCAATTACACCGATAGCATCAATTTTATATGCGCGTAGGCGTGTTAGTTACATAACGTATGTATATATACGCATGTACACATGTGTATATTAGTTGGATCCCCCATAGGTTAGAGCTAAGCTAAATAGGCACTTCAGTTTAGAGGCATGGTTGCCGCAATTTCCCAACGTCAATCGAATTAAAATGTGAATTATAATGAGGTTGCTTGATGGGACYCACACAAGTGGGCGGGGAGTATGTGGTCGTATGCTGAAGCTGGCAAATTGGAAGAAACCTCTAAACGGCAGAGAATTGGTTTGATGCGTATGCCAAGGTGAGTTACGACATGTGCTTGTATGTATGTGTAAATGTATGTGYATGCAAATACTGTGCAAAGTGGTCTGTAATTTGCATATGCGCACGTACATTTGTAGATGTATGGTGAATACATTGCTAATACATGCGTGGCTGAAGCAGGAAGGAGCTCGCATATCTTTGCAGAGCCAGAACATCAYCTCAACGCTTACTAGCGGGTTACCACATCGCTTAGAAATGTAGGCTGTATGTTAACGAACGAGCATCTTCAACTCTCCTGGCGCTCACACACGCTTTTCATTAGTTGAATACCTAGAATGTTGTACTCAACTCCATTGACGTTTCAGAAATTAAAATTTCCACAGTGAGCGAGTAAATTTAGTTGAAATTGAGTGATAAGCTCAAGTAGGTAAGTGGTTATCCCGATTTATTTAATACTGGTACGGCACACATTTTAAATTTCGATATAATTTAATGGCGGCGTCRTGAAAATGGCTAAAACTACTACTTTTCCATTTGAATTAATTACGATATTGTTTGCTTGCCGTATTTTGGGAATTTGCCGTATTACTATATCTTTAAATAGGCCTTGAAACCAACTAACATCTAATACACTTATGTGRTCAGATAAGTACGCTCGCAGAAGGCCTTTAAGGTAATCCATTGAGCTACCAACAGGGCTGTATACCGCTCAATATTACAATAATATGTCCTCTCTTAACTACAACGTACTCCTGATGAAGTTCATTTGCACAAAATGATTTAGTTGTGAAACCTCCGGGACATCATCAAAGAACGCTCAGCCAATCGTTGCGATTATTCAATCATATAAAGCCTCATATATAAGTATGCGRTTATTTCCAAAATAACAGAAGGTTGATATTGTACAGATTTCCCCAATGAGTTTCAAATGTAAATACTACATGTACAAATAATACTCCCATATTTCAAAACTCTCCGATTTTATCATTAAAATTATTTTATTCTGTCAAAAACTCTACCGTTTTTAATRTACAAGTGGTAAGGGGCTTAAAACAGTTCTATAATTACTCAATGTCTCTCAATAAAATATATTTTTCGTCCTTTAATCAATACGAAAAAAATATCTGCTTTTATAAACATGTCACAAACATATCAATGTGCAACCACACATATATCGTTGTATTCTATGCGCTTGCAAACGGCTTTAAAGCGTCCAATCTGTACTAAGCTGTCATGGAAAAGCATTCAGTTGCATTTGCATTGATTTCGGCTCAGTGCGGCTTTGTGCGAATGTAGTCATTACTCAAAATATATGCATGTGCATTYAAAGTGCTTGTGTGTGTACTATATTTATAGGAATATGAGTCTAKTGAAATTAACTAGTTACTACTTTAGGACTAGTATGAACTACAGGAATATGGAATATGTTGTATTTTTATGCCTTGAACAGGGTAAATTAAATTTGCCACTACGCTTGTAGCACCCAGAAGGACGCGTTGACTTGATGAGCTGAGTCGATTAAACCATTTTCGATGGTTCTTCTGTCCATATATACGTCAATAAGTCTCTCAGATATCGATCTGAAAATGTATGTCTGTCCTTTTCTTTTAAAGATGCAGCTCTTTTGTCAGAACCGCCCAAATTGGACCACTATAGCATATAGCTGCCATACAAACTGAATCAGAATCGGAATAAAATGCTTGTCGGAAAAAGTTGTTCATTTGACAAGAAATTTTACATTACTTATTTTCAAGAACAATGATGCAATTTTCGAAAAAATCATTTAAATTCCTTCACTATAGCATATMGCTACGATACAAACTGGACGAYCCTAATCAAATGTTTGTARGGAAAARTTTTTCCTTTGACAAGATATCTKCCAGAAATTTRGCATGAATTATAACCCAAAGTAACTATATGATACCAAGGAAATTGTTCAACGTTCCAGAAAATCCGAATATGACTAATGTATTTCTGACTAGTCGGAATGTCACCAGTTGGAAAATGTTGCCTTTTCTCCTTCCTAACCAGTCTGATGTTCCACCGCTACAGCATGTGTGCTTATTCTGTATATATATATACATATGTATGTCTTTACTTTAAAYATCTGTCAATTTTAATCACCTTTCAACATATGAAAATATATTGTAGGTTTTTATATGACAAAGTAATACAAAAAGATCAAAGGCTTGCCAATCGGTTTGGGAGTTTTTGTCGAATTAATTGTTTACTTTAGTATTACTTAAGCTGAAAATAGGCGAAAARGCAGTCGTAAACATGTTTGTCACAGAACAGCGCTGCTACCGGACACATGTTTTTGGACTCGTGTAATCCCACATACTGCACTAACATGCTTTTAATTGCAACTGCTGCCCGAATTCTCTAAAATCAAATAGTTTCACATACAATAGTGTAAAAACAAAGAAAAAAACAAATAAATTTGTTTACATATTTCCRCACTTTAAACCAGCTTAAAGAAATACCTCACAACAGTGCCTATTTTTCAAGCTAAAACGGCAAAGTAAGCAAAATGCTTGAAASGCAAATTTACACGCCGAGAAAAATCCAGTAAAATCGCATTAATTGAGGACTTAAAGCGCAACCAACTGAAAGACAAAGCAAGGTACGAGCAAAGCCAACACGCACACACGCCAAAAAACAAGCTATGTTCTTACCGGGCTCCTGCTTTTGTCGCGCTTAAATTTACGCCGTTCAAAAAGGTACAAGAAAATATGCGCAAAGAAATGAAAGAAATTCAAAATAATTTGCATATTAAATTGTATACGATGAGCTGTGGAAAAAAAAACTGCAAATACCATGCCGCAGCGCACGCTGTAAGGCAATAGGCATTTGCATAGCTGCAAGGATRTTGCGTGAGCTGGCAGGGAGCTGGCAGCAGCCGCATAAAAATTAACCAACGACACGGCGCTCAGCAGCGCTTCCATTAATATTAAACCGGTGAAAGTACTGCGAATCTATAACTCAGTGCRAGTGTGTGTGTGTTAGGTAAGGAAATTCTTTCGAGGAAACCGCAGGTGTTTTGCTAGTTTCAAATTCCGGACTGAAAGTGAACTATGTCGAAAGGGACCAGTTATGGAATGAGTTATATTATTTGAATTATGCTGTGTTTTGTCTATAGGTGCTCAGGAGTTTCTGATGAGTTTTATTTTAGAAGGTTTCTTACCGCATTCTGGAACTCTAACAAGTGATTTTGGTTTAATGTTGGCTTTAAGGATTTCGTAAATTTTGATCCAGTATGATATTGGTCTACTTTGTATACGAACTGGCATCAGAAGCTTCGTAGATTTTCGGCTTTGTATATGATATGAGCCTTCTGTATGCAAAACAGCTAGTCAGCCGACTAGTTCACATGCCTCACTCGACTAGTTCGTTTGAACCGATTGTGTACTACTTTGTAACTAGTTTATTTCCTCGAAGGTTGCTACTTTGCAGTTCATTTCCACCCAGGGTCTTTGTTTTGTGAAACGTACGCACAAGTAACGGTTCCCACATACACATACACACGCGCACATCTATGCATGACTGCGCTGCGTACAAAAATCTACAAAAAGCGGCAGCAATTTAACGCATTAAAAAGGATTTTACAGCGGCTTGAATTGCAAAATTTGAATTTTAAAATGAGTTTTCGCGCATAAGGCATACCAAATGTTCATATTTATGAAAAAATAAAAAATAAAACAACAACAAGCATGAAATGTATACGAAAAGTTGAGACAAATATTTTGCAACAAACAGCAGCGACCCAAAGTTAGCAAAGGAAAATTAAAAAAAATATGGAAAGAACAAAAAAATATGAGAAAAAAAAAATTTGGAAATAAAAACACAAAAAATTTTAAAATTCTGTGCAACCGCCATTCGAGCAGCATATTTCTTTAAAATCTAACATTTACCGCTCTCACTTTCAGTTATATACCCAAATCACTTGCATAATGAAGTAAACCGCAATTCGCGGCCAGTCCACAAGATAAGCTCATTGTGTGTCTCTGCGTGACAATGTGCGTTCCGCCGCTTGAAAAAAAAAAGTTTTTAAATTTAAAATAAATACAATAATTGGYCAGACCGATATCTCGCTGCGAGCGGTTTTAATTTACGCTTGTGTTAGTTGTCCATTTATAATTAAGTGAAGCGAGGACATAACCGTGTGTCGCTATCCACTCGCCTCCACTTTAAATTAATATTAGACAAGTAAATATGTTTACACTAATTACTCAATTAAAATTAATWTATGTGCTTGTGTCGGTTTGTTGGCTAATTAATTTTGTAAACTGAATTATATTTGCTTATATTGATTCGTCTGAGCTTCAGCAACAATGTTTCCTGTGCAGACATAAATGCAAAAATGTAATGTAAGTGCTATTTTTTTTGTTATGAAAACGTTGATTGCTAATAATTAATAGTTAATTACGTCGTAATGTAATTAGTTTTATATTTAAGATATAATTGTAACAAAAAAAAAAAATACATTTTAATATCCATATGACGCTATAAAGACTAATACACAGTACCTGTAAGCGATTGTGAATTAAGTGATACACTATACTAACAATTTCAGGGATTKAAGATGTGAGAAATGAAGAACKCGAAAGACCACCTAAATGTTGAAGACGCCGAACTACCTGATTAATTTGCAATATTGGATGAAAATTATACTTTGAGTCAAAGGCAAATAGCAGCCATTAATTGAATGAAAAATAAAAGGAAAACCTRAAAAAGGCACGAAAGAAAATCAGTTTTGTATAGAGTTGTCAGGGCCAACAACCAAACCCGGTAAGAAGGCAATGCTTTTAGTGGGGTCAGAAGAGTGTGGTATATCAAGAGTTTGTAAAACCTGGTGAAACTATTAGTACTAATCTCTACAGACAACAAATGATCACACTGAACCATGCATAGATCGAAAAACGACCAGAATAAACTACAAGATACGACAAAGTAACTTTGCTACACGACAATGCACCTGCACATAAAGTAAAATCGGTTCAGGTATTCATTAGACTCAGTCCTTGGCGATTACTAATTTTTTCATTGATGGGACACGCATTGGCTACAGTGTTAAATCACACTATCTTAAAAGCCACCTCACAGAATCACGACGAAAGATATTGGAAAGAAATATCAAAATAAATAACACAGAAAATCATATATTTTTGTGTTGAAAATGTCTAAATTGAAGACATCCAATATACATTGGGAAGGCACCTGTCTCTTATACACATCTAGATGTGTATAAGAGACAGGTGTTAAATCACAGTATCTTAAAAGCCACCTCACAGGTTCACGACGAAAGATATTGGAAAGAAATGTCAAAATAAATAACACAGAAAATCATATATTTTTGTGTTGAAAATGTCTAAATTGAAGACATCCAATATACATTGGGAAGGCACTTTTCCAAAGTATTGCTGTGCAAAACTATTCGAAAAAATGTATCTTTTTTAGCCTCTTGAAACCCACAATTTGAGTAATATCTGGAARGACAATTGTAATTTCAAAAAAGCTTCAGCAAACAAATCAACTCGTTATATACTAAACTACCTTACAATCTCCATGCTTCGGACGCCGTACAAGTCAGCGAACTTCCTTTTATCAAACAAGGGTTGGTATTTTTTAAACGCGGATATTTTAGCAGTTACCAACTTCGATTTCGAACTCAAGGTTTGATTTGAATTGTGTCAGTTTCCTATTAATTCTAAACAGGTGCAGTTTTATTTTCTATTTTAAAAGGGATTCGTGGTTTCGTTAAAGGGTATAAATTTTCAGCTATTGAATTTCCTTCTTAATAAATTTTTTTTTTTTTTTTTTGCCTTTGACAAAAAACAATACCAATTGCTATGGTTAAGCTTTTGACTAGATTATTGATATTCCTACAAATATTTCCTGATAAGTTTTTAATTAGCAGATTGAACTTTATTTCACTAAGTTCTATACAGTAGCAGTCTACTTACATATACCTACATATAGATTTTACTCATTTTTACAACTTAAAAAAAAATTGCCTTTATCCCCTTAAACTCCGCTTCACTTTTATCCAAAGTCGCGCGTTCAATTTTTGTATTTAAGCTAATTTTAACGATACTTTTTACCAGCGCACATCTGTCCATTAACAGTACCTATGCGTAGGTAAGCTCCCTGCTCAAACMCGCACACATAATTGCTATACATGGATGTAGCTCTTGTTAATTTCCAAAACTTTGTTGTTGGCAGCAATTTAATATCCGCTTTTGTACTTGTTGTAGCCACTTACCGTTAAGTGTATACGCATATTCGTGGRAGTTTTCGTGTACAACTTGATTTCGAAAATCCACAAAAATACACACACATACGCATGCCTAAATTGAGTGAGTAGCGTTACKCGGCCAACACGAAGGACTTGGCAGTACCGGCTTTCGTTGCTTTGGTTTTTCGTTCGCATGCCGTTTTATCGCTGCTGTGCGGCTCAGGTGTTTGAGAGCTTTTAAGAGTTTAGCGTGTTCGTTGCAAYATAATTGGCTCACGCTTGCCTTATATTTAAATGAACATATTTACCACATATATATGAATAGATAAGCAGGAGGCGCGTGAACATTTTCTACTCAAAATGTCTGCTGGTTGCCATTGGCTGGCAATATTTTTATTAGGAAATGTATATCAGTTTTAATCAGCACTCGAATTTTGGTTGGAGATGTATTAGCAGCAGTTTAARTTTAACGAAAAGCGAACTTTGGTATAGAGTTCTTAATTTTATGTCAGATTTTTTATAATAATCTCGTCGAATTTTCACTGTTAATATGAAAAGTGGATTTTYAAAGAGTAGAAAATATTGTTCCATATTTCTTTAAAAKTTAAGCCGSTCATAATTTTACAGTCAATGRGGATTCRGAAGATKYCGATGTGGGTGACCCGTTTCCTATCCTGGTTCCGACCCAGTTATAATAAGGCACCTACCCAGTTCCTGACGGCATACCCAGTTCTTATCCGATTCTGACCCGGAACTAACCTGATTCAAACCCGGTTCTAACACAGTTTTATGGTATAACACGCCATCAGCCAACGAAATAACCAATTTATCGTACAAGACTTTTGGCCTATTTAACTACTTTTTAGTGTTTCAGTAACACAGACGAATTCTTTTTTGGATTCGAAGTTAACAAAGCTCTCGCGTCGAGTTCACATACTATTTTTCCAAAAAAAAAAAAAAAATTATAATAATGTAGTATTTCATAAAATCTTAAATATTGAATTTAGGTTATAACACGTTCTTACAATATTCACATTGTCCTTGCGGGTTATTGAACTCTTTGAAAGACACGCAAAGCAATGCCGTTGCACGCAATAGCTTTGTGAAGCCAACTGAAATGAGCGAACCAATCAAGCGCTGAACCAGACGCTGGCCAACCAAGAAATAAAATGCTTAAATAAATAAGCAGGCGGCGAGCACCAGCCAAGGCAGTCGAGAGACACTTATCAGTCAATCAAGCAAGCGATGAGCATTACACTAACCGAATACACACTTAAACTCGAACAAACCCATCAATTTCGCGCTTGAACTGTGCGAACTTTGCACCACAACTGAGGTGGCAAGTGCACGATTTTACATCCACTTTGCGGCAGCTTTCCAGCTCCTGTGGCATGAACGCCAGCATTCAAAAAAAAGCGAAATGTTATGCGTTTCTTGTGCTTTATTTAGCAGAAGRTTTTTCTAATATTATGAAGTAGAGAAAAATCGAAGAAATGTGGTTACTACGTGTACTCTTTTCCTGATATGAGCTTTTTGCATAAAACTCTACTTGGCATTGCTTTGAACATTATATGAGACAAGACWCCTTATATATGAAGTAGACAAGGACATAGATTTAGAAGTCATACACAAAGAATCCTCGCGTCTTTATATTTGAAAAAGTTCAGGATCGAGCAAAAACTCCACCAATAATCTAAGCCTAAAGATCAAAATCAGAATAACCCCAGCACACAGGTGCTACTTTTGCCTCTCTTGACGCACAAAAATTACGCTTATAGCCTCTCTTTATTCCCGTTCTGCTATATGAAGAAGAAACATTGATGACTATTAAGATAGGTGGAAAAGCACTTACAGCATTTGAGGGAACGGTTCTCCGCAAGGTCTTGGGAGCCGTCATTATGAGCGATTCATATTGAAGAAGATGGAACACGAACTKTAAGAGCTCAACGGTGACGCATAAAAATCTAACGAACACACTGATTAGACCATATCGTTCGCATAGGAGCGAAAACTTCSTTCATTCAAGAACAGAGGATAGATAACTAAAACTAACACAATCTATATACCAAGTGCGTAGTGAAATTGCTGCATATGAGATGTACRACTAACGTGACCTCGCAAATCATATAGGTAATTGCCAAAGTTTTGAGTTTTGGGTCTTGACCGACCCACGTTTGGAGTGGCAAAGAGGAAAAAGAAATCTGGATTAGGAATGGTGTTCACATCATATTTCTTTCAAATATTTTGTTTTACGCACTGGGGATAACAATTTTATATCGATTACATTGGTGAATAATATTTTTTTTTTAAACTTTGTCCACACATTTGCAACCAAAATTTTTGAATAATGCTATTGACAACTCCCAAATTTTACTGAAGTACTGCGTAAGCTAATGGACTTCACGAAACCTATGCGCCCCATTACTCCGATAATTTTCCATAAAAAAAAATCGTACCTCACCCTCGCCGATTGCCTCATTTTACCACGTTAAATGTGCAAAATATAAAAGCCAAATGGTTTCCCATTGGAATTCATCACTGCGCCAATCGATATACAAATGAAAGGGATTTTTTCATGATTGCATCCAAAAAGGGGATGAGTGTAATTTGCTGTACTTGATAGCCCATATTTCTGTTTCACTCGTTGTACGTCAATAGCGACTGCTCTTTGCTGATACGGCTATCTAAACATCTATGAACGAACACCCATACCTTTAACGGTTCTATCGGCTGCCGTCAATTTCCTTTGCTTCGTTTGTCACTTTGATTACAAATTGACATTGATTGGGGCTGACATGGTAAAGGCGATATTTTAACTTCTCGGCAGTGAAAGTTTAACGCAAATAACTTTTGAAACTAATTTTTAATGAAGGATGCGCTAATAGGGGATGAAAGACTGAGCTAGCTCAGCTTAGAAATCCTCTTGCATGGCATAAGCAAAGCAGATCGTCAAATCAAAACAGGAAATTAGCAATGATGCGAAAGGGATGACGCAGAAAGTTTCCATGAACTGATACAAACAAACTTTAACGTAATCGCTTTGATCGGATATACGAGTAGGTAGAATTGTAATTGATGACTTTGTTTAGGGAAACAGTTTGCAATACTTATTGCATAGTTTTCATATGTAGTTWCTTTGGAAGGGCTTGAAGGTTTGGCAATGCAGTAAGGTTGTAAGTATTATTGTTGGTTAAGATATAAAGGAGGTAGAAATAACCAAGAAATTCAAATAAATTGAAATTGAGTTTTTATTGCGTAAGATTCACTATATCATATTATATATGCAATAACGTAAGCTTCAAGCTTCCGCTCTCAGATATAACCAAAAGATAACCAATATATAACGAAAATATAACCAATGTATACCCTTTTATAACCGAAACATAAGTTTTGTTTTCAATATGAGTGGTTTGTATTATATCGCTTTGACTTATTTGAAAATTTTCAATTTACGCCGTCAGATATAACCAATATATAACCATATTATAACACAAATCTAACTTTTCTTTCAATATGAATGGGTTTTATGATATCRTTCTAACTTCGTTTGTAAACTTATGAAAAGYGATGTTACATTATTTTGCATTTTAGGTAATGATATATTCTTTTTATGACTGTTTGATTCTCTTAAGCAGTTAGATYTTACAAACTATAGTTTAGAAACAATATTCGGTTGGTTGCAAACTTTTATGCTTCTAGAAAGCGACATGAGGGGTGAATTATCAAAAACATTCCCAGCAGATATTGCTCAGAGAGTTATTTACTTTCTGTCTGTGTTCAGTGGGCACCAAGAGGATAACATTGTTCGTTTCTGCACTCTTCAGTAGGTCTGTATTCTCAATCTCAGTACAGTCCTTTTCACCAAAAATCGCTATTTAATCTTCACATATTTATTTAATGAGCCCCAGCTCAAAATAAATAAATAAATATGCAGAAGATAACTTAARTGGCAAAGAAGAATGAAAAATATGAAACAGTCCATTTAAAACTCAATGCATTCGCATCAATTCAAGCATCAAGCKCGACGATACTGTCATTCAACACAATAAAAGAGAGAAGAAAACTTCAATTAAAGCTGAGATTTCAACACGTTCTACACTCTGACACAATAAGCTCTGGCAGCAACGAGTTAAAAACACGTCAGTCTTTATTTATAATTAGAAGCAGGACAACGAAAAGAAATAACTTGAGAGCCATAAAGAGCGACAGAGGAGAGAAGAAGGTGCGAGATGTGTCACGTAAAAATTAGCAGGAATTAAAACTTGACCGTCTTAGGAGGCAAAACCCAAAGTTCGCCAAGTTTTCAGCAGCTGGTCAACGGCCTATAAGCAAACAGGGCTTAATGCTGCTGAGTTGTATAGGATTTTTTTTAATGCGCCTGCTAAAGTCATTAACAGGAAGGAGCACACTCGGACGGCGGAATGTCTTAAMGCGAGCATGGATGAAAGTTTCATTTAGATTAATTGCCTTTTAATGGAGGAAGTCGACAGCAGCAGCTGCAGCTTTGAGCGAGTMAACAAATAAAAAAGTAATCAAAAGCAAAATGGACGAAGAAAATGCACAGCAACTTAAGCCAAGCACTGACGGTCCACAAGCGGACGAGCAAACGGCTGGAATTAAACAAACTATAGAAAACTGAAGAAAGAAAGCTGCGCAGAGACCGAAATCCATAACCGAAAAAGGATTTCCAATTCCTTTCCTACGCGATGGTGGATGGGCAAAGTTGCGATGTTGCAACAAAAAATATGCACGGAGATAATAATTTTATATTGAAAGCAGGCCATGGCAGAGCACAAACTGTTTTGCATAGACTTGCACGAGCAAAGTTCATGCTATAAAACTTGCCAAGTGTGCGCAGCTGTGCAGCTTGGCCAAAGCTAAGGGTTAAGCAAATGCCGCCACCACAGCGTTGCGGTGGTAAAGGCCAACAGCAGACAGCGGCGTGTAATGAAAGTGGAGTTGATGAAAAAGGTGAAGCGAAATGAAAAAGGTAAAGCTGCAAAAAATTTATGCAAAACCGAAGCGCCGCGCAGCAAAGCCGGAAAATATGCTGCCGACTACAATGAAAAAAAGACAAAAAAAATCTCGAGCATCTTGTTTGCATTTGTCTGCGCGCGTGTTTGTGTTTRTGTACGTGTGAGTGCTGACTGAGCTGCTGCTGGCCATGCCAACGGCGCGATTGATTTTCCATTTTCGACATAACGAACATTGTCGCCGGGCCAAAAGTCAGGCATATTAAAGAGGGCCCGAGTGCAAAAACTGCAATAATGGTGGGGATAACGGCACACTGCGCACAGTATATGTGTTTGTAATGTGGGTGTGGCTGTGAGAAGAGGGTCTAGCGCAGCTGTGCGGARTTTGGCAAAGTCTGACAATCTGCAAATATTGGAAATACTTGTGAAACAAAAAGTAACCATATTTTGCACTCACTCACACACACACAGACAAGCACTCGCATAAATGTTTATTTGCATAATTTTTTTGCTTTCGCCCGCAGTTTAGAAACAGACATATGTACGCTGTTAAATACTCTCCATTTTCCAATTTACATGCACTTACATGTGTGCGTGTRTGTGTGTSTACGTTCGCACTCACAYTTATTTATTTGTTTGTCGCTCGCTTCTAAGTGTTTGCCTTAGTAATAAAGTGATTTGCTGTTGTGTACTCAAAAACTTTAACGGTCATTATTTTGAAGCTTCCAACACAATGTAGCGCCTTGCTKTGTAGTCTGTCCGTCCGTTGCTGCCCTAACTTTCAGTGACCACTGTGTGCGCCTCAAGCCGCTGCCATTTTGGTGATTTTYCTTTCGCTCATGCAGATTTTCATATTTGCATAAGTTTATTGTTTTGTTTGTTGTTTTGACAATATGATTTGAAATACTTAAAAATTCAAAAGTTTTTGCGAAGAAAATATTTTTCTTATTGCCTTTTTTTGTTTGTTTTTTATTTTTATTTTGTTGATTTATTGCATTTTCATTGGTTGTGCAAAAATAAATTAATAAGGTGGTTTTTATTGCGAAAAAGTAAACAAAAGGCAAAATTCAAATGAATTTTTTTCCATATTCTGGCGCGGGTGCGGGAGATTCTTCGAAAATTCATAAAATTTCTATGCGCCAGTGAGCGCACTTTCGCCTTATTTTGAATTGAGATTGTTGGAAYAATTTGTAGAGCAACTGTTTGACATGCAGTCCTCATTAACTGCATAGGAGTGATTGAGTATATTATATGAAATTTTTTTTAACCTTTTTTCAAGGAAAAACAAACGCAAACTTATTTTACTTTTGAACGAAATTTKAAAGGAGAAACTCTCCGAAAACTTTAAGAAATATAAAATTTGCCTTCACTGCTGTTTTAAAGAAAATTTTACGTAAAATTAATTAAAATACCTCTCATAACTTCCGAAAATAATCAATCACCACAAGTATAGATTTTTCTTATGTCATTTGTAAGATTATTTTTCAGCGTCTCAGATATAGCTACTTGTATGGCTGGAATATCAGCTTTGCAGATGGCATATAGTCAAGTGGTAATATGGCAGATCAGGGAGAAATCAAGCTTTTCATCAAAAACTTCTGCACTTTGTGTGGTCTTCAATTCGTTGTTGGGGAGCGAAGATATTTCTCTTATCCAAATTTTTCTTAAAATTGTGAGTAAAGCACGCACACTCATTTTTCTTGATATCGCTCATATATTGGCCGATAAATTCACCAGAAAGTTCGAAAATCTTTATAAATATATGGGGAATCGTGGAAGTATTGACTTGATTAAGCACCGTTTTGTATAAACAGAAATATTATTACCATGAAAATACTCTCCCTGAATTTCAATTGTATATCCCATACATTGGCCGATATTTCCGGTCAAAAGTCAGTTAGATACTAGAGAACACATATTCGGTATCTAGACGCTTGAAACACTTTTGCATGTTTTTAAGTAATTTTTCTTGATAAGTTTTATACCGTTATATTGATAGGTTCTTGACTTGTCTACAAGTGGATGGTGTCTCGCCCATCCAAACTTGAATCCGGCTGCATTAAAAGTTTCYCATACTGTATGTGATATGAACTAAATACGCCAGAGTCATAAAATTTTACCCTTAGTAGTTTTTAACAGTACCGTTATATTATGGGATGAACCATTTTCACACTAGCGGTAGGAGTTCTGACAATATTTTCGATAATAATTATATTATATTTCGAATTTGGCTGTTGTAGCTAAAGCGGTTAAGAGATATACATAAAACTTATTAGAGGAGCTATTGCGATACCCTGTGCTAAATTATAGTTTCATATCTTAGTTGGTCTTAAGTTTTCGGTTAATGACATATTATGGGCGTGGCAGTGGTCCGATTATGAACATATAAAAACTCGTCCTTTTTTTATTAAGCAACGTGCATACCAAGTTACATCGATATTTAGCCATCTCAGTTCGTTCTTCTCTTTRCAGTCATATAYGCGCACTATTTCCTCAGTTTTAGASATTTCGTTCTGAAATTTTKYCAAGGCCTKTATCCCTTGATGAAGCTGCATGTTGCGGAATGGCYGATGTCGGTCCATTATAGCATATATCCGTAGCTGTCATACAAACTGAACGATTTTAATCAAGTGCTTGTATGGATAACATTTTTATTTGATAAGGTATCCTCATGAGTTTCAGCATGCCTTATTCACAAAGGMTTCGCTACAATTCCTGAAYATATCWTTYAGAWCAGAMCAATATAACATATAGCTRCCATRCAAAGTGTTCAATCAAMTTCAAGAAAAAGCAATTTATGCTCTGAAAAGTATTATAGCTTGGGTGCAGCCGAAGTTAACGTTTCTTCTTCTTCATTAATAATATCYAACATACAATATCAATAATATTTTTCATATTTTTACTTTTATTATTTGTACTTTAAACTAAGACCTGAAAAATTAATTTTTACTCAGACTTGTATATATGATATCATATATTTTATTATTATTTTGCTATTTTTTTTTAGGGAAAAAATGTTAATTTTGTTGTTAATGTTAGTTTTGTTGTTATTTGCTTTCATACTCCTCTTAGTTATTCGATCCCAGCTTCTGCCCATAATTTTATGCGTTTTTTCTTCGTCGATTGTGAGCTCTCGACCTACAGGGAGGCAGACTCGCACTCAATGCACTCACCTCTCTATCGCTCCGCCCAAGTGTACTGCCATAAAAAATACACAGCCACTTTATGCTTACCTGTCACACATACACTCACATCCACTCACACACACAAATCGAAATATGGTTGCATAGATTGAAGGTTACGCTGGCAAATGTGCATTTAAGCAGCGGAAAACAGCACACATACACCAACTCTTGTTTGATATGCACCCGCCAGCAAATACCTACACAGCTGGGGAAAAAGACGCACACAACGCTTTCACTTATCATCAAGTCAGTATGTATGCTTTGGGCGAGCGGCCCTTTGGAAAATGTGAAATAAACAGCTATGCGTGGTGCAATACATTGATAACGGTAATGGTAATGCTGGGTAATGCTTCGGTGCACTACTTTTGCAAAGTGGAAAACATTAAAAGTGTGTCACGCACTTGCACGCACACGCCCACAAGCGCACAAGGCAAGTCATAAACGCCTCGACGCTCAACAACACACGCACCGGMACTCGGCGTGGCCGAGACGAGGAAGCACGTAAGTGCACCAGCCGTTTTAGCAACAAAATGCCCTAYATATAAATCCGTTAAGTTTTAAATATGATATTTAATGCTCTCACTACGTGTGTGTGGTTATGTGAGTGTGCTCGCTTGTGTGTGTGGGGCCAACATGCTCGCTTGCAAACGCACACGAGTGCACTTTGGTGTCTATGAGTGCATGCATTTCTCGGTCGCACTCACGTCAAGTGCCGCCCCAGCACGGGCATGCGATCCCCACAAGCATACAAACACACCCATACCCACACACACACACATGCCTGTCAGTTGTGCACTTTTACTTTGTGCTACTGATTTCCTACTTAACTAACTGTATATGTGAGCTCATATGGTGGCATGCATGAAATTTTGCGCTCCTCTGTGTGTGTGTATGCGCTAGAAACCCAGTTTTGAATGGGTACGAGCATAAAGTTGAAAGTATTTGAAAGCATATCTGTGCAACATACTTATAGGCGCATAATGGTTTATATCTGGCATTGATGTGTTTGTGCGCTGTACATGTACGAGTTATTCACCACTACCAGCGCAGTTTTCATGTGAAATTCCATTTAGTGTGGGTGTGTGCGTGTGTCGTGTAGTGGCAGCCGGAAGCTTTCATTGCAAAGCCGAAAATTCAACTTTAAATTGTTTGCAGCGCTTGTTTGTTTTCAATTTGCGTTTCTTTGGCTTTTTACTGCATTTCGCTGGAAAATATCTACTTTTTTCGCTTTTTTGACTCGCTCTTACTTTTCCACTTTTACGAACAACATTCAAGTTTATGCTTTCCATTTGCATTTTGACATGATTTTAATTACTTTCAAGTGAAGTTTGACCTTTCGCTTTCTGTTCGCTTAGTTTGCTGCAGTTTTACRGTTATTTGAGGCAACTAGTTTACATACATATAAAATATGAAAAGCAAAACTATGCACTACATACACATGCGTGTGTATGTGTTGCTGTTTTGTCTAAATTTGCACATGTGTGCGTGTGTTATTTGCTTGCGGCGTCGCACACACGTTTGGCTAAGTTGGCTGTGCGCCACCACTTCACCTTCTGACACACTCCAAAATGCTGAACATTTTTCGTTTCAMAATATTTTCAATTATTTGAACTTTTCAGTTGTAAAGTAGTGAAGTAATAGCACTGTCATTTGGAAAACAAAACTTACGACTTATCAACATATAATTTTGCAGTTCTGTCGATACTCTTTTGACTTCTTTTCATTAAAGKAATTGCTCTGTTGTCGCTAAATTGCTTAAAAGGAATAAATAAAGTAAAAAAGGTCGAATTACTAATACTACCAAAGGCAAAAAATATTATAAGAATTAAATTTCAAAATTTTGAAATTATTAATTTTTTCTTCGAAATGTATGTATAATGTTTCAACGTTTTTCCCAATCCTCGAAACAGTTGTTAAAGTCAATTTCGGAATAGCTCTCAGTGCTCTTAGCGACTCACGTTACTGTCTTCAATTGACACAAAATGGTTTTCCCGGAGCGATTCATTGAGTTTGCTGATTAATCAGAAGTTACATGGACATCCGGCGAATACGGTGGTTGTGGCACTATACTGATTGAAAATTTGGTCGTCCGGAAGAGATTAGAGCGCCCCACAACTCGAAAACCAAAGAAAAGTTACAAAAACCGTAACTTTTGACCTGCTTTCATGGAGTTTTTTTAGTTTCAGACTGCTCATCCGGGTCGTAAGCATAGATCCAAGACTCGTTGCCAGTAATAGTACGTTTCATAAACATTCTGGCAGTCCCAAAATATTTTTTTACAGACGAAGATTTAGATAATACAAACGTGGTTTCACTTTTCTTAGGTCGAAATTATCTTTCAAAATGGTTGTCACTGATCTTTCCGATATTCCGACAATGTCAGTAAGATTTCTGACTGTTCATCGTCGATTCTCAAGCACCAATTTCATTATTTTAGTTACATAAATAATTTTCAACAACCAGAAACACTTGCTCTTGACAAAACATTATTACATTCAATATTCTGAATGTTTCAGCACCAGAGTTTGAAACCGCGCACAAAGTTTAATGGAACTTCTTTGTTGAATAATTTCACTCATCACTTTTCAAATGGGTTTTCGCGATTAAAGGTCCTACTAGTTTTGCCCACAGTATTAGAGTTTAACCACAATATTTAAAAAAAAAATATATTTTAAGTAAACTTTTCTACTTTCAACAAGTCCCCCTATTGAAAGCAATGAAATATGTAGGAAATATTCATATATAAAATAATAGCAGCATTTCAAAGCATTTTATCTTTCAACCATAATTTAGCAGCCAGGAAATTGATAGTATTTATTTAGCTTCGTTGCTCCTAAGGGTATCCGCAAAGTGTGAACCTAATTTTATGTGAAAACACAGACAATCTAGATATGTAGTTTTGAGAGAAGCCAACAAATATAAAGTGCTAAAAAATAAAGCGATCGAAAATTCAGCTGTTAGTGACGGAAATGTGAATTTCATAATTAGTCGATTAATTTTTAAGCGAAACCGATCGCTTGTTTTTAAAACAAAAAATTATCGATTACTTGTAGTCTAAAGCTTTCAAATATTTTTTAATAGAAAATAAACGATTTTAGATGTTTACGAACCGCTTAAACTTTTTTTGTAATTTTTCGGAATTTTTTAAAGATTATGTCTTTTTTTAATGCATAATTAATAGAATGTTTATTAAAAAACTATTGATTTTGTTCGTTGCAATATAAAATTTTATAATTTTATTGAAAGAGATAAAGAAAATTATGTATAGTTTTTCTTATAGTTACATAAGTAATCGAATTTTTAAATAAAAATTGACCGATTTTTTTTATCGAAAATAATCGATTTGATTTGGTTGCAAAACRATAAAATTGTGTGCCTAATATTTACAAATTTTATTAAAAGATTACAGAAAATGTTTAAGATTTTCGAATTTGTTTATTTCAGGGCCTCTGTCTTCTATATTTATGCACAATGTCTTAACAGAAGTCGCGAGATCAATATACTGCACATAAAATGTTTGTTATTACTCAGACAAGAGAATATATATTTTAGCGAAAGCTTTAAGTGAACACTTAAATTATAACGAAGAGCGGAAAAGTGTCAAATGGATATAAATCCGATTGTGTCAGTTTTAGTGGAAACGTGTCGTAACTGAGAACTTATGTAAGTTTTGAATTTTCACATATTATTAAACAATTAAATGAAATCTTCATTTAAACATATTTTAAAATATCGATAATTTTTAATCGATAACAAATAATAAAAAATATTGCAAAAGGTTATTTTCAAAAATGAATTCTAAATTGAGATCTTCGATTAATCAAATGTATAAAAACCGATAAATTATAATCGATAACGATTAACAAAAAATTGTTGCAATTTTTTTTTTGTAACAATGCTGAAATATCCGAACAAATCGTTTAGATTGGACTATTCTTTCATATAGCAAGTCACCTTCAATTTCAGTAGAAACGAGTCAGAACAAGAAACATAGATTTTCATTTATTTTGAGACATTTTTAAGAAATTTTCGATTAATCAAATTTAAAAAAAAAAATCGATAAATTGTTATGGGTAGCATATAATGCAAAAAAAAATTTCGAGGTGTTGATTGAAACTCACACATACGCAGCCAGAGAATCAACATTTTGACCTTCTCACACTAACAAGAAAAAAGACTATACCTCTAGATTTTTTGATATATATATATCATTATAGCAGTGCGTGCCGATTCTTTTGGGACCATAAACGATGTACAAACTTCCGTTAGCCTGATAAAATGCTTCCGTAGCTATATCCGTCACAGACCCTCACATACGCTCACTATAATGCATGTACGTGCCACATGAGCAAATGCAGTAGGAGCCTAAGCAAGTAATGTGGTGCTCACTAAAGGCGCACAGCGATAAAGCAATGATGACGCACGCATTTTTGGTCATAGATGAGACTCCTGGCGACAATATCTGCGCCATATGCATATCAGCAGAGCCATCAGCAGCAGCAGCAGCAGCAGCAACTACAGCCCAAGGCTGCCTTATGGCAGAGCACTATCAAAAATCAAAGCCTATCTACTGGCGCTGAGGTGTCTCCACTTGGCTGTTGCTACTTTGTAGCTCTTATAAAGACGTGGAAAACTTTTCTGTGCGTGTGCGGAGAAAATTTACATTTTTAGTTCGCAATTTAGTGGCAGAAGTGTAAATTATTTTCCACTTTGTGACAGCAAACGAATTTTATGCGCGCCTAATAGACGCCAACGACGCCAAGTCACACAAATTTTTCTATGAATACGAAGAAAAAATACTAGCATATATGACAGTTAATCGCTCAAATGTATGTACAGGCGATATAGAACCGGTAAGCGTACACAACAACAAATAGGAAATGGGATAACAGGAAAACAAGCCAATTGTTCGGCATCAACGAGGCATGTAAATCTACACATAAAAGTTGAAATGAAAGCCAACTAAAATAAAACAACAACAACAATGCGGTGTATCGTGGCAATGAGTGGTGTAGACACTGCCAACAATATGTTGTACAAACTCGCATGAGTGTGCATGTGTGTTTTATGCTGCTACTTTTTATCCTTGTGTGCACCCAACTAAAGTACAAGGACACAGGCATAGACACACACGGCTACGCTTATGTGCATACACCACCAGCAATTTGCGAGTAGTCCGGCTGCCGACAAGTCTACTCATGTGTTGAGGTGTGGCAGGCAAACTAACAAGAAAGGTGGACGCACCGACACACACACCTACAAACAATAGTTATATGTGCAATTCGCTTATGTTCACACTTTCACACTCACTACACATATATGCACTCGTGCGGTTGTTGGTGTGTACTTATGTTTTTAGAAATTCTCACACAATCTCGCTTGTATAACAAAAGCACAATAAAGCGAAGAATTCTAATAAAAATGTAAATTTTTCACGCCAGCCGTGTTGAGGGTTTCGCCCTGCGCTCATATTATATACATATCATATACATATTTTCTATGCATATGTGTATGTGTGTGTGTGCATTACCACACATCTGCTTCTGTATGCTTGTTTCACTTTATTGTCATAGCTGTTGTCAAACATGCTGTAACGGTACCTGCACGAACAACAACCAGAAAGGCAGTGGGAAAAGAAAAACTTTTTCGTGACAATGTTTGTAGTTGTTGTACATTGCATATGTAAGTCAGGCAAGTGCATTATATTATACAGATTTTTATAAGACGAACAGGGATGCCAACTTTTCTATTTGATATTCGAAGACGATCGAAAAATCGTTGAAGATATGCCTCMTTCTGATGACTTCTTCAACTGAATACGAGTATAAGAAATATTGAAAAGGTGACGAATATGGTGCTTGRAAATCATCAGCTAAGTCTCAGAAAGATGGAAAGAGAGCTCGACATCTSTCMAGAGTTCGCTCAAATGACTTTGGCGGATATTTTRGGTATGAAACGCGTTCTTGCTCGACTCGTCCTGATAAAACTGAAATTATTTTCAAAAAGARKWCGATTGTGACCGAATTTAAAGCCAAAGAGGCAATAAAAACCATTGATGGACCACCGTTTTCGCCGCCTTTGGCTCCGTATGCTTTTTTCTTGCTCCCCAAACKGAAGTTGACGCTCCGTAGAACCCGTTTTCGGTCTATCGAAAGTTCTAGTCAAAAGTGTTTTGAGGACTGACAAAATCGTTGGCATAAGTGTATTACACTTGCTGAGGATTTCTTACTTTGGAAGCGACAAAATAATTAAATATTTTGCGTTTTATTTACAATTTCCTGGTACTTGTTTGTCAACTTATATCGATTTCTCACGTGTTTCCGCGAACTTCAGGTCTTTTGAATATAAACTAGGAGTAATTATGGAAAAATTTACAAGCAAGCCTTGGCCATGGCGTAT
The DNA here is from genome assembly GCF_001853355.1 of Bactrocera latifrons. NCBI lineage: Eukaryota > Metazoa > Arthropoda > Insecta > Diptera > Tephritidae > Bactrocera > Bactrocera latifrons. The sequence goes on along the minus strand of NW_017537401.1, from coordinate 1,199,030 downwards.
GAGCAACTCGTAAAAAGGTGACTGGAAAGCTCACTTGGCAGTTATTGATATTTTCACGATATTTGTTGATGGTCATATATTTGGGATTGGAGTTGAAAAGATGTGCCTTACAAATGTGTGCGTTAACGCTCTGGATTTTATTTCATCTATAGTACCTTTGATAAGCGAGAGCTCAGTTCAGGTAAGGATAATATAACATTACTCTGAATTGAATGTCACTCGTYTGCATGAACAAAGAAGGCTTCATACTTATTTATATTTAGAATATTAGTCTGATTATTTTTAAAATMAATTTATTAGAACTTTTTGAAAACTTAAACTTTGTTGAGGTAAATATTGAGTTGTGCGGAATTACTAATGTTCCGCTCTCTCAAATTTATGATGTCGTACATATGATTTATAACAATTTATAGCAAACAGGCAGAAAAAAAACATTTTCTGAACAAAATTTGATTTTCTTACTCAACTTTGTGGCCAGCAGTGCTGAAAAAGTTTCCATGTTTTAATAGAAAAAATATTTTGCGAACGAAATTCGATTTTCTTATTTAAATTCATGGCCACCTACGACAATATAATGACTATAAGGACTTTTCAAAACCATCGGTCAGTTTTAAGATATCGATCTGTAATTTCGCATACCTTCTTTTCTCGCGAAGATGCTGCTTATTTGTCAAGATCGTTAAAGTCGCATCACTATAGCAAATAGTTGCCATACAAACGGAGAAACTGCGCGATCGGAATCAAACTTACTTACAACTCTTAAAGTTGAGGCCACTGATTACAAAGTTTAGTAGTAAATTTTAATAATTTAAACTCGTTGTTGGTTTGTATATATTCCCATGATGAAAAGCAAGCTTTGTTAGAGAAAAATGTCAGAGAAGCTTGCTGTCCTTATCGGTCTACTTCGTTTGGGTTCCTATTGTAAAACTCGTTACTTGTTCACTTGAAGAAATATTTCTATGAAATTTGGCAGAAGTTATGGACTAAGGCAACAGTGCAGGCTACGAAAGGATTGCTTTGATCGGATARCTAACCGAAAATATCATAGAAACTWMCATATTTCATCAAGTCTTATATGAAAYATTTTGTATTTTGCAAATGTCAGCTACAAAATATTCAGCTTCAGTGCAATCAAAGTTAACGCTTTTCCTTATTTTAACCATAAAATATACTTCTTCACTTCTCATAGCGCTCCCACAGAAATAATTTAAATTTTTCAAGTTACCTGCCTTACTTATTCACCCTTTTCGTAATACTATATTTTTTGTTAACATTTACTATTTCATTTGAAAATATACAATACTCATTTGATACACGTACTCCATTTGAAGAAGAGAACTAAGAGAACTAAAAATCTATGCATGAACGTGCTTGCCACTCTAACGGCGCATTTACAGCGAATGCACTGCCTGAGTGCTTAGTTGAAAATAGTTAAAGCGCTCGTGTTCCAACGCTAAGCATAGCTTTTGAAAGCAGACAAAACTTGAACTCAGGTAACTGTACGTGCATGCACAGCATGGCGGTGGGGAGTGGTCGGTCGTGGTAAATATGAACAAACAAATGTGGAGATTTAACCGTTAGCTGTTTGTAAACGACATATGCAGCGGCAAATACTCATTTGCAGCGACACTGGAGGGCACTTCAGTTGCCTCATGGCAAAATGGCTGCACAAGTAAGTGTTAGTTTACCGCACTCATACACACAAATACATATAATGCTGGACAACTGTATATATATTCATTACTTTGCTAACGAGGAGCTTAGTAAGCACTCAAAAGGCAAATAAAGTGGCAAATATATTCATTTAGTATTGTATTTGCTGCAAACTGTTGCCACGCAGTGACCATGCTTGCCACCACCACCAACAATTGCTTGCCACGATGTTTTCTTTGGCGMCGCTGAAGCTTTCGTTAGACGCTCAAGAATATCATATTATTTGCTTAGCAATTTGCTGAATAATTTAAAGCGCTAGCTTTGCTTCGTTTACACCATTACAAGTGTTCGTGCTCATGGCGGTGCCTTACATGTTGGTTGCGGTGCTTTTGTGCTGCGTTTTCGTAGTTCACACACACACACACACACACACACACATCCACACATGTCTACCTACAATTTGTTCAGAGTGTATGCTCGAGCATTAATACTTATTTGGTTCGCTTTATTTATTTTATATTCGCTTCTTTGCCAGTATCTTACGGTGCTTATTTTCGGTGTCGGTTTAATGTGTAAGCTTGCGCGCTTATAGCTTMTAAGCAAACACATGCATATACATATGKRTATGTGTACACAAATCTGTCATCAAACAATAGAAGCTTTCTCTACACACCGAGCACTCACTTAGCTTTAGCTGCCTTAAGCATTAAAGCAAACACSCTGGCACACAATAAAAAACACCGACACCCACACACACACACACACATGTGTTAGTAGTACCCACCAACAGTCTGATTGCCCACAAGTGACTGACTACTTGACTAAATGTCTGACAAAGTGTCTAACAAATGTGGCATTAAATCATGGAAATGCTTTTTAGCTCAGCGTGTGCGAGTGGTGCGGCAGCGACAAAGCTCCCTTCTACCAACGCCGAGCAACAAAGCAAATAAGCGCAAATATATGTATGTATACATWTATGCAAATACATACGTATMTACATATGTTAATATATACTATTTACATATGTAAATGCTGCTGCTTTCGCTTTGTCTCGAAACTAAGAGCATTAGCCTGGCGCGCAGGATTAAAGGCATGCAGATCCGTTACTGAAGCCCACACATATGTCAGCCTAATTAAATAAAGATATACATATGTACATATAATATATATATGTAGTTTTGCGCTCTCATTAACTTTCTCGCATTTCGTGTATATCTTCACGGCTCCTAATGAGACCTAATTTATGTTAAATAATAAATTACCACTTGCCATTTAGTTTTATTATTAAAAACGTGACAATGAATGAGCTTGCCGYTGTTTTGCGCAGACAAATGGCAACACTGTCATTACACAGCAAACATATCAAAGCACAAAACAAACTTCGCACCAAACACATTTCCATTATGAATTATGAATAGTGCAGTCATTGCGAGTCCAGCTCATTAACTTGCCGGCTTTCGGGTTGTGTGTGTGTGTGGCAAATTTAATTTATTTAAATGAATTAATGAGAAGACTTTTGTAGTAAATGAATTAATGAGTAGAACTGCAAAAGTTTTATTGATGTAACCAAAGTTGAAATTAATGTTTTAACACTTCGTACTTGCGGTTACACAAATGTGTAATGGGAATTTCCATGCGAATCCGCTGTATCCAGGATACTTTTGTCTGTTCTTGTCTGCATGCGTAGGAGGAGGTGACGTTTGCTTTCTAACAAAGGAGTATGAAAGCAATAAATATTTGGATGTTAATTTAAATGGTTTTGAGCTAAAAATAAAGTTTCTAAAATAAGAAAATATTACTCTAAAAAATCCGAATAAAAAGTTGTTAAAAGTAAAAAAAATACTGACTGTAGTGAGTCAGTTTCAGTTGCTAGTTATAGCTACATTAGTACTCCGATTAATTTCTTTCATGTTAATTCGTTGCTTATAAACAAATTCAGCCTAAAATTTAATAGCCTAAATGTAGGCAACGATTTTTKAAAACTTTTTTTCTGCGAAAAACTGTAAATTTATTATAAAAGCGAAAAATATAGTTATCAGATATTTGAAAATTTAAATATAAGTCTGATAGTCTAAGTAAGCATGTACGTATATGTTTCAATAGCCTAAATGTAGGCAACAGTTTTCGACAACTTTTTTGTTGATTGCCAGAAWCTATAGACTTTTCCTAGTTTTGAAGTTATCTATACTGATTGTTTCTTTTACCCAAGATTATTTCAGGTATAAGTTTTTAAAACTGAATCTTCGATTSTTGAACTTATCTAAACTGATTTTTTAATGCACACTTCTTTTTTAAATGCACTAGATCTTAATTTTTTAATTTATATGACATTTTTCGACGATTTAATATTTTCTTAAGTGGAATCTAACACAGTCGAACAGAAACCCAAGCACGTTATTTAAACAAATCTTTATTGCTTTAAAAGCTTTCATAAACTAAAATGAAAAMTATAAAATTTAAAAAAATATTTTTTGGCAATTTTTTCAGAAATAAAAAAATAATACTTGAAATAATACAAACATTTTTAAGAAATGAAAGCTATTATAAATAAGAATGAAAAAATATAAAATTCCAACATAAAATTTTGCAAAACTGTTCCACACTAATGTGCCTGTAGACTACATTCTCAYATATCCTTTCAGCTCATAGCTATCTCGTGTGCGCTGGGACACTTTTACTTCCGCATTTACAAAGCATTCAGGGAATTACTTGTATACAAACTTAAACCAGAATTATGTGTAGGCTTATGTGGAAATATTAAAGGTTCATTTATGTGCATAAAGCTTTGGCGGCGCTGAAAAGGAACTATTCAATTAATTTAACTTCATTGAGAAAATTGAAAATTTTTTACTTTTATCTTTTGAAATAAAATTTTTAAAATTTTATTAGAACAAAATTTACAAAACTAAAATTTCTAAGTTTTATAAAATTTTTGGGTTTTTAGGTCGGTAACGATTTTCCAAATATCCTAGTTTTTTTTAGTGAAAAGTTATCGTAAAATACTCGACAGCAATACTACCATATTTTGCAATGGGTATGATATGCTTGCGAAGTTTCGTTTCGGCCATTTTTAACAAATCACGATCTGCAATTATTTTTCGTTGTATTCACTAATGTTTACAATTTTAGCAAGGAAAAATTTACGCAGGAGCAACGCTTACAAATTATTCGATTTGATTATCAAAATGTTCGTTCATTTGAAATTTTTTCGTGCATTTTTGCTGTTTTACCGTCGTAATACTCGTGCACCTGTGCTCGCTATTCGTCAAATTCTTAAAGATTTCAAACACACATTTCATTTTCAATATGTTAAGGTGTCAATCAGACAAAAAACTGCCCGAAGTAATGAAAATATTGCCACCATTCAGACAAGTGCA
>NW_017537401.1:1188918-1193574 GCF_001853355.1 Bactrocera latifrons | reverse complement strand
TGGCCGCAATTGGAAGAAGTTGAACTTGATAACATCTGGTTCGAACAAGACAATTTTAAGTGCCACCACAGCATGAGCAATAATTAAAATATTGCAAAAAATATTAAGATTCCATTATTTCAATAAATTGTAAATTGAATGGCTGTCAACAAGTTCTGATTTAACACCTTTAAGACTACTTTTTGTGGGGTTATTTAAAGTTGTTTATCCTTAGGAACAAACCTGACTCTCTTCAAGCTGTAGACGTCAATATTGAAYGTGCTTTTCATGATTTAGTGGGAAAAGTAATCAAAAATTGTGTTTATCGTTTTTGTGCCTTGGAAAAGAGCAGTGGTGGTCATTTGAATGATATTATATCCGGGAATTAATTGTATCGATAGTCTTTCACATTAAATAAAATACTAGTTCACATTAAATAAAAAATTAATTTGAATTTTTTGCCGTGTGTTGTTGTTTAATTAAAAAACTTTGCAATTTCCAAACAATAAATTATTGGCTGGAAATCATATCACTCTAATTGGAACACTTTGTTAATTCATGCAGATTTTTTTAATTCAGAAAATTGCAGAAAATGCTTGTTGGAATATTCAAAAATGGTTATATTTGCCATAATTTTTATTTTTGCTATAAAAAATGTAAGGTTAAATGATAAATCTATTCCATTAATTAAAATTTTACTGCAAACAAATGAAATAAAAAATATTTTTTCATATATGTTTTATTCATTATTTCTTAACAGTAAAATTTTAATTTTTTTTATTTTCTTTATTTTGTTTTGTGTTAAAAAACAACACCGCGACTAGCTAAGTGCACAAGAAGACGCCTTGATATTTTAGTATTCAAACGAAAATTATATTTGYTTTTAAATTTTTTACCGTTAAGCAAATTTCACGCTCTTCTGCTTTGCATATTTAAGCGCGSCTTCAACGCATACAAAAATATTTGCGCTCAACGCCGCATTGTTTTCACGCTTGAGTATAATGGCAGGCGGGGTAAAAAAYTAGCTTCAAATTTAAATGTGTTCAATAAATGTGCGGATATATTTTCTATAAATAACCAATTTTTTTTTTCAATAAAAGTGAAATTAAAAAAAAGCTTTAACGTTTTTTTCGTAAAAATTCAAAATTTTTTCCATAAATATCCACACATTTTTTCTGCTCACGCTATAAATTAGCGCTGACCATAAATTTTAAGCTGCGCGCCGCGGCGAAATAGCCACACTGCAGCAATAACAAATGACAACTAGACAACTGTCTGATTAATTTCAATTGTGCGCGCGACGATTTTTATGGCAACGCGCTTTTTCGGCCAATAAAATTTATTTATTTGACACTTAGTTTTGCTAAATACTTAGCGCACTTGTATTTGTGATTGTATTTGCTGGCATTTTCCGGTTTTTTTTATTTATGAGCGCGTTTTATTTCGTGTACTTGTTGTTGCTGTTTTCAATGGAAGTTTGTTGACATATATGCATGTGTGTATGTGTGTGTGCGTGGCATTTTGTTGCTCGCTTTGCAATTATTTCTCGCTTTCAACTATTTCATTAGAAAAGTGGCGCCAAAACGAAAGTGTCAGCTGGGGCAACAACAACAGCGCTGGCTAATGCAACTGCAACTGTTGCAAAAAGCAAACTGTCGTCGGTGCGTTCAGCGATTTCTTTTTTGTCGCACACACTATTGTTGTTGCATATACAATGTTGTTTTTGCAGAACATGCAATGCTGCTGCTGCTGCCACTGTTCTCATTTTGCTGCGCTGTTCGCTTTGTTGTTGCTATTTGTTGCACTAAATACTTTTTCTAAGTTCCTCTGGCTTCACACTTTGTTAATTATTTCCATTTTGTCATTTTGTTTGGCTTTGCCTGCCATTCGTTGCGGACGCAGCGGCTGCTGTTGACAACTTTTAAGCCTTTTTATTGCGCGACCGCATGATTTATTTGTCGTTATTGTGCGCTGCTATCTCGCTGCATATATATGTCCATCTATATATATGCATGTGTGTGTTTGTGTGCATATGTGTTAGTGCGCTTTTTATGCCTTTTGTGCACTCTTTGCTCGATTCATTCAATCCGTTCGCATTCTATTTTATTTACAGAGTGTTCTAATTAATTTTTATTGTTTTAATTCATTATTTGCCTTTTGCCAGCGTTTGCACAGTTTTTTCGTCTTTAATAAATAATCGCAGCCTTTATTTGCRTTTTCAATTTGTAATGAAAATTACGCTATAATTAATTCAATAAAAAATCTTAWATGCAAAGCGAAATAACTCTGCAATAAAAAATAAGTTTTAATTACATTTAATTTCAACATGACCGTCAATGCATCAGACGWAAGTTGTTGTTGATTTGATTCATTACAGCCATCTTGACAGTAATTYAATTTATGTAAATATTTGGAGAATTCTAGGAATTGCGAAGCTGCATAAAGCTATTAAATAATTCTTCTCAAGCTTTCTGGAAATTAAGAAAGAAAAACTATTTTAAATTGCTTGAAAAATTAGCGAAAAAATTTGATTTCGATCGCTCAGTTTGTATGGCAGCTATATGATATGGTGCTCCGATCTGAAAAATTCAGATATTTCATTGTTTACTGGGATAATAATTTTTATCAAATTTCGTGACGATATCTTGTCAAATAAAAAAGTTTTCATACCCAGCTTTCAAGAAGTTTAATTACAATTTCCAGTATGTATGGCAGCTATATGATATAGTGAACCGATCTAAACAAATTTTTCGTAGATTATAGCGTTGCCTTAAATAATACTCCTTACAAAATCTGCTGCAAATATCTTGTCAGATGAAGCAGTTTTTCATATAAGCACTTGATTTTGATAGATCGGTTTGTACGGGAGCTACATGCTATACTTATTCGATCTGAACAATTTCTTTGGAAATTCTATCTTTAGTTTAAAAAAAAATCTGTGGCATATTTCGTGAATATATCTCGCAAAATGAAAAAGTTCTGCATACAAATACTCGATTCCGATCGTGCAGTTTGTATGGCAGCTATATGCTACAGTGGTCCGATAAAAATAATTTGAATGACAGTTGCATTAGTAGCTTCGAAAAAATACTCACGCTAAATTTCATCAAAATATCTTGATAAAGGTAAAACTTTTTCATACAAGAACTAGATGTTGAGGGTGCAGTTTATATGGTTATAGTTATTCGATATGAACAATTTCTTCAAAAATTATAAATTTACTTCAGAGGGTAATCCATGTCGGATTTCGTAAAGATATCATGTCAAGTGAAAAAGTTTTCCGAACAGGGAATTGATTTGATCAGTTTGTGTTTCAGCAAGTAAACAGGAATTCAGATAGCAAAAGACAGGTGTAAAATTTAAGATCGATATCTCAAAAACTGACGAACTTGTTCGGGTATATGCAGATAGAAAATAAATATGGCTAATCCAACTCATTTTTATATACAAATACGCGAAAGACATGCCTAAGCCGACTCAATTTTTCACACTGCTTTTTTATAGTATACAGTTATATACTTTATAGGATTCCCAATATTACAAGCTTCGAGGCAAACTTATATATATTCTCTTCATATTACTGACTCGACTTAGCTATCAACTCTTCTAACGAAGCCTACAATCCAAACTCTCACACTTTATTTTTACACAATATTTTATTCTAGAATTTCTTCCATACACACACACAAATTTAGTGGATTTCCTCAACACTTCAGTGATAACCAAAGCATTTTTATTTTCATTTCGTCACACAACCCATTAGCGCACATCCTCACCTGTCACAACACTGCGCACAGTAGCGTTGCATAAGCAGCGTTTGACAGTTGACACTTTCCAGCAACTTTAAGTGGTCTTGAAGTGCCATGCACAGCGTAGCGCTGTGGCCACCCAGGGTGCTAATGAAAATTAAAACTTCGGTTACCAAAGCAAGGCGCAGTGCGCACACAGACTCACTGTACGCACGTGTGCGTGTTCGTGCCCACACACAAGAGCGCGTTGCTGGCATGCTGTCGTCGCGCGACCACGTTCCATAGCAACTGTCAATTAAAATCAATCATAATTTTGAAATATCTGTCAAACTTGCATTAAAACCCAGAAAGTTTTTGACAATGTAAATAAAAACTCACGAGCGACGGKTTGGGTGGTCGAGCATACGAGCATGTATAGTTTGAGTGTAATATGTGTTTGTGTATAAAATAWTAAATGTTGTTAGCATGCTAATTGTGGTAGAAGGCAGCTAGGCAGATTATAATGATATTTTCAGTTAGTACTTTGGGGAAATGTTAGAGCGCGTAGGTGGTGTAGGTGTGTAAGTTGTATAATAGTGCGGTTATGTACATATAATATTTTGTCAGCAACCTCAAACTAAAAAAAAGTTATTGTTTAGCCAACTCCGTGCATAACAAGGTTGGCTAATGTTGTTATATTGTTGTTGTTATCAATTTTATTGCCCTCAGTAAACTAAAGTTCGCTGATAATGKCGCCAATGATGACGGAAAGGCCTCACATATACTCGTATAGTGATGCATTTTTGCATGTGAGCGGTAAATTGGCTTGAACATGTACTTCCGTAATTTGTTTGAAATTTAGAAAATTTTTTTGAACATTAAAATTCATTTGTACTAAAATTAAAGTAGTAAATATTTTATTAAAATTTAAAAAATCGTTTTTATCAAA
>NW_017537401.1:1163697-1188573 GCF_001853355.1 Bactrocera latifrons | reverse complement strand
TTCTCTCTTACCTTCGTTCGAAAAGTGTAATTGTTTGGGTACTCCCTGCCAACTTTGTTCGCAATTTTACACAAGAAATTTTATGTTTCAATATCTCTCCTTAGATTCAAGTATTTTCAGATACTTTTTTGTATAATTAACTTCACTTTCATTTCGCTGCGTTATTTTTTAAAACAAAATTAATCATCAGTATTTTTTTCAGCAAACTTCTGAGCACTTTTTTGAACACATAAATATAATACACTTGTTTTGTTTAATCCAAAGTTTAACTACGCGCTTGCTTTGATTAGCATAAACCGCGTTTGAAACTCACACACATAACTATACAAACAAATTACAGTTATTTATATTATTTTTCGCACTTGCAGTTGCAAAAATATATTTTTTTACCCATAAATAATTTGTTTGTGACCCACTGTAGCTAATCCTTGCGCTTGCTACATTTACACTTCTGCAGCATTTACACACAATTAAACGCCCGAAATTTGTTTACATGCCGTTTCCAACAACCCTCACGTCACACGCGTAATTTTGACGAATTTTCGCACGAACACTTTTTATATATTTTTTAAAATATTTTTTTTTAACCGCACCGTCTCTTATTTCACTAACTTCTTGACTAATTTGAAACGATATTGAAAAGCAATTATCAGCAGCCGAGGAGCACTATTTGGTTCCATATTTTAAGCGTTGGCTGCCCACACACATTGCTTGCTTGTCATTGTGACTTCTGCTTTTCGCTGTCAAACTTGCAGCAATTTGGGCGTGTTTGTAGCACCGTTACACAGCACAGCTGATTTCACTTGAATGTTCCACTGGTAGCTGGCAATAACTGCTGTTTTTGCACAATTTTGCATCTAATAATACCTAATGCCATAACACGTACACAACTCACGCTTTGCTTTGCTTTCCTCTGGTTGTTAATTATATAAAGCAAATAAGCAACGTCATGTATGAAATGATTTTCTTTTTTATTTTTGTTTTTTTTGGTAACACAAATTCCATTCAATAGCACCYAGCTGTTCTGGCGAACGACGTACGACGCGACAGCGTAGTGTCATTTACGAAAGACGCTGTTAGACTAGTTTCCAAATCACGCCGTCGCTTATGCATTCATTTTTTCCTGCCTTCGTTACCCCCTCGTGTGCGCCAAAAGCCGTATCTACCGTTTTGTATGAACGTCACATACAGCAGTGTAGTCCAAATCAGCGTTAGCGTCCGCTTGCTTAATGCTCTGGAGTCAATGCAACCATCGTTGTTGGGCGAGTTTTGGTATTTGGYGCTCTCAATTCGCTCTCGTCGGCGGCCTTCGTGGCACGTTCGTGACATGGGTGTGCATCTAACTGGCATACGCGCCTGTGTCTATGGTAGCTGTGCAAGATTTCAGGCTCGAAKCTGCTGCTCTCTACCCAACACATGACACGAGCGCATATATTACGTTTGTCCTTTAAGCAGACTGCCGCTCTCAAAAGCTCGCGCTCACCCATTAGTATGCTRCTTAAGCTAACTTTTGCAGCCGCAAATCAGCTGTGGATAACTGTTATAATTTTAAAAACACGCTCTTGTGCTTACTCCTGCCGCCTTTCGAGTTTGCAAACGGCTTCATTATTTAGCTTTGGGTTTATATTTCTCGCACACCCAGCGTTCGTACTGAGCGCATGAAGTATTTTCTCTCATTCAACAACTCTCTCTTCGTTAGTCGGGGAGTTTCTCAGTTATCCGTCGCTTCTTGCGAAAATTGCTTTAGTGACTTTCATTTGTAATTTCATTTTAAATATGCTGTTAAAACATTATATTATATATGTGTGTGTGCGTCCTACATAGCTCTAGTATATCGTTCAGTACCTCGATAATTACTATGAACCATTGTAGCGTATATTACTTCTGTATATATAATTATTTCAGCAATTGAAACTTACTTAAGGCTGAAAAGCAAATACCGCTCATAATTKTATTTATAAATTATAATACTTGCTTTCTCAATTCAACTTAARGAATATTTGGTGCAAATTTTTTTCTAATATTTCAAATCATTGTACTACCATTAGTAAGTGTGTTGAGTATGWTTTTAATCTCTCTCTTTCGCTCTCTCATTTGAACTTGCCTTTTTTTCTTCGTGCTGTCGATAGTTTCACATTCGTGTAGCATATTTCGTAAATGTCTCGTAACTGTTTCACTTCTGGATCTGTATAAGAGAAAATATCCTATTTCCTAAGAATATTTGTATGTTTAAAAGTTTTTTTTTAATAAGAAGTGGTTATATTATCTCATCCTTAAAGTGAATTTCGTATAATTTTCTCTAAGAAGTGTTGCTGTTCTCCTTTCTAATATAACCTAACATGCTACGCTCAGTTTCCTATGAAAGCCACRTTAATTTCAGACCTAAATTTCCAAAAATYAATTTYTTTGTTTGCTTTTTTAAATTCTACAATACCTCTAGAATATTGTCCTAAATTTTAAAGTTGATCTGAGTAATAATTTYGAAGATACAGCCTTGAGAACTTGTGCACTCAAGGCTAGCTGCGCTAAGTGCGCTGTCTTTTAACGCGTTTTTCTCGAAACAATGTTTCTGAAGTCRGAGGACACGATTTCTCGAAAAGTTATCGACCGATTTAGTTCGTATTGTGTACACGTTTTTGAAATAATATTATCTAGTTATTGAATGAAGGATTTTTTCTTGTTTCATTACAACTTATTTTTCTAAAAAAGAAATGCCGAAATTTTTTTTTTCAAAGTCCGAGAAAAGAAGGACAATTGTAATATTTTTTTATTTCCTACGTTCAAAAACGAGATTTGTACTAATAGAATACGCTTAGCTTTTTAATTTTATATGAACCAATAGTAAGTTTTGCTGACCACGGCGAGAGCACTTTTTAGAGAGACACCCAGGGAAATGCGGTCTCAACGGCGAAATTTTCAACATTTTTGTATCGCAATTTCAAGAGATATTGCTCGAATATGTACCTTTGATATAACATATTATATTTTTCAAATATATGATTGCTTGTAATAAAAAAAAAAAACGTAAAACTACCTTTTTTTGTACCTCTGAAACCCACCTAACTCCTTAAGTAATTTAAATAAGGATTCAAGGACTTAAATTTGCATAAAATTGATTTCATAATTTGGAATTTTTTTCGAGGCTTTCGTAGTAATAAGCCTTTAAAATATTTATATGCATTACTAATTTTTTGTTACATCCTTATGAAGGGAGATTTTTTTAAATATTTGGTAATCAAGAAGAAATCGAAGACATATAATTTAAGGCTAAGGCTATATAATGCAGCTGTATTATAAATGTAAGTGTTTATCATTATGTCATAGAAATGATTTCAGGTAAGTAACCACGGCGGCTTGAATAAATGCATCTTCCGATCACTTGTTGCAGCAATATGGGACGGAATGTCAGCGATAACGCGCTGAACACTCTCTTCCAAGTCGTCAATAGATTCCAGTYTTTTCCATAGAAAAGCAACCTCACCCAACCCCTAGTCTAACAATGTTACATCGCACGATCTTGGAGGTCATGCGACATAGCCACGGCGGGAGATAATACTCTCACAAAAATTTCATTAAAAAAATTTATTATTTCAATGGATGTATGACATGCAACGCCACGATTTTGGTGGCAAAAGTCGTCCCTATCAACATCATCCAAGTCAGCCACGATTGAGTCATTAATCAGTTTTTTTTATAGCGGTCTGCAGCAAGTGTTACTATATGAACTCCTTCATTGTTGAAGCAATTCCTTCTAACGGCGTCTCAATCTTAGCTTATGGATTGTCATCCCTCCAAATGCGAKAATTTGGTTTACTAAACCAACAAAATGTGTGCTTCATCTCTGAACAAAATTAGCGTAGCTCGCACTGAAGCACTATTCTGGTAATAAATTTGCACGGTTTGCAAATATTGCGCCAGAGTAGTTCTATCCATTATGCAATTGCAAACCAAACTAGTATAAATATATAAAAAAACAAAAAAACATAAATAAATAAATAACACGGAAGTTAAATTCCCCGGATGAATAATATTTAAAAAAAAAATTTATTAAGATAAGTTGGTAGCGCTGTCCTTAAATACTACCCCAAATATGAGTACGTTTGTTCGGTACATCTCAGCATGCGTTACAATTTTTAGTATGGAAAAAAATATCGAACAAAGGATTCATCTAAACTTTTGTGCTTCTTATCAAATTTCGTGTGTGGAATCGTTGCGAATGTCAGAAAATGTTTACGGTGATTTCGTTTTATAGCTTACGAATTGCATAAAGCCTTCAAAGAAGGTTGAGAGATCGTTGAAGATGTGTCTTGTTCGGGACGACCTTCGACCTCTTCAACTGATCAAAATGCAGACAATCAATAAGAAGTTCTATTTAACCATGTTGAGAGGTTTGCGTGAGAGAGTCCGTAGTTGTGGAAAAGTTCCAAAATTCCTGGATTTTATACAATGATAAWGCAGCATCGCAGCGTGCCGTTTATATACTTGCATACATGAGGACAATCTTCTCTTGCGTTAGCAAAAGTTGCGTGCATATATTTCATGGTGTTCACTTAAGCATACCATTTTTTATACATGCTTCTATTATTTGCAATTCAGATTGTTTATTTGATGTATCACTCGATGGAGTATCGTCTACTGCTATTATAGCAGTCACATCTGCAAATGTCGCAATTAAAATTGAAAAGACTTTCAAACCGCTTTTACTCAATCGCCCTGCAGATGAGGAAGAAGTTATGGCATGTCCGAACGTGGCCAATCGAATGGATTTTTCAAATAAATATATATCACAATTATAAGATGAAGCAGAAATAAAAGCACTTAATAAGACAAAAACGCCAGGATGTGATGGTAGTGAAGTAAAAACGATCACATCGACCAATTACTTTACTGGGGTACACTCCAAAGTATATTTGAAAGCATATTACTTGGACAAATGCTGTAGGTTATATAAACAACTAATATTATTGCTGAGCATCAATTTGGTTATAGAAAAAGTCATAGAACTATAAAAAACTGCTACCGAGTTGCCAACGTTTTAACTGATACGCTATAAAACAAGGTATATCATGCAGCGCTCGTTTTGGATACTAAACAGGCTTTTAATCATTGCTTTATAAAGTAAAAAACCTGCTTTCCTTCGTAAAAAAAAGGTAAAAGTGAAGAAATCAGTGTTTTCATTATAAGTAAGTTCACCATAGCTGCCTTGTTTTATGCTCGCTCATCAGTAACAACTGTTATAATCTCAAAGTGGTGAAAATGCAATACGTATACCAGCTCAACTGGATTTATACGCTCTTTAACCTACACACATACATACATATGACTTTGTGCCCGGTTTGTCGCCGTGTCGCCGCATTCYGGGGCCAACAACATTATTGCCGTCATCAGCGCTAACCGTACCACCAGTTAAGTAATTCACCGCAATTAAATGTATGCGCCTTATTTTCGGCTGCGTGTTGGGCTTGTGGAAGAGCTGAAAATACAGCAATACCGATAAGGACACCAAGACGGCGGCAAAAAGCGACACTGCAAATTGGCAAAGTAAAGAAAACTAATAAGCAGYCGGCAATAATGGCAATGAATCTGTATTTATCATGTCAAGAACAAAGGTCTGGCACCTTTCGATGTGTGTATGCGTGGTGCTAACWTGTGTCTGAACAAATAGGACTGCTTGCAAATGTGTTTGCCACAACATGSTGTATACAAAAGTATGTCTGTAAACAAAGCTCGCGATATTTCCGGCTGCTTGTAGCGCAAATTTATGCGAGTGTCCAACACACACTTACACGCATGTAATTCCGATTTTTGTGTTATATGCTCCCTGTATACTTTGCGAGCTCAGGACTAATGTGTAATGCGTCGTCCTAGATCATCCCCTTCTGCCGGTCAAGGCAAACGAAACCAAATATCGAACACATTTTCCTGATATAACTTCAAATCAACGCGATTGCAAGTAAGCGCCAACAAATCCATCATCCCAAATGTATTTGCCGTGGTTGGTAGTCTACATATATACAGACATGTATGGGGTGGTAACCTTTCCACTTCCGTGCGTTCATGCGTCCATACAGCTGCACGTCAATCCATCCATACGCTTCAGTGTCTACCCCGAATATCGGTGACATAGTCACGGCCTTTACCGACTGCAAAATTCGCCTTCGCCTACACAATAAGATCTGCGAATGTAACCCGAAAAGGGACGCGCTAGACAGGCGCGTGCCTCACCCGTCCGCTCGGCAGCTTGATGACTGTGCGTTGCTGGCGTCCCGCAAGCAATCAGTAGCAATTTCGCCAAGTAAAGTCAACGTGTGCAAAAAGCGTAAAAATCGTCAAAGTCGAGGTCCGACAACAACAGCAACAGCCACAGCAAAGACAGCGCAGCCASAGCAGCGGCTGCCAATCCGGCAGCACAACAGTTTCGCCGAAAATATCGATTTGTTTCGATTGACAAAATTCGTGCGCTGCACACGCACACACACACTCAAGCACATGAAAACATCCAGCATGTGCGTGAAGCCGTAAGTTTCCCTAGCGCCGTGGAGCGTCTGCGTGCCACACGACTGCGTCCTTTATCTCCGACACCGTTGTGTATCGCAATCAGCATTTTGCTAACCCAAAAATGCACAACAACAACAGCACGCGGTATATGTGTTCGAAATAAACACAACAACAYGACATTCTGCCAAGCTAGAGACTTACAAATCTATGTTTGCCCTAAGTCATGTAGCAAGTAAGTTTGTGCGTCGCTGTCGTCGGCCACATTTCAACAACAAATAGTAGCCAAATAATAATAAATAAGAATTGCATATATTGAAAATGTATTTCGTTTATTTGTSGGGCTCCTTGCYACGCTAGYGTCGWCGTCGTCGTMGGTWTTGTTGCTTTAGTACCAGTGTTCCTTTCGCAGAGCTTGAGGGTCAGTTAAATCGATTTCATGCGATGATTTTTGAATGCATTCATTTTCAATATCTCTACGCCAAAATAAGGAAAAACACCAAAAGAGGACTTTTATATATTTTGGAGTTGTAGTGGTGCTTATAAACAGGGTGTTGACATAGGGATTTCACTGCGCTCYCAGTGACAGAAACTCGGCAACTTTTGTGATTTATTGAAAAGGCGTCTTTAGGGGATACGATCTCATACGAAATTTTACCAATACYTGATAGGATTTCCTGGGCTTTGATCTTAGCGAGAGTATAAAGATTATACCCGAACTTAGCAATTCCTTACTTGTTTCGATTAATTTGAATCATCATGAATTGGGCAAAGTTTATAGTCTGTCTCTTATACACATCTAGATGTGTATAAGAGACAGCTGCTTGAGTGCTCACACCCGACTGAACACGGTTTAATTCACACAACAAATTCCATTTGAATCAATATTAAACGAGTCGACTGTTCCTACCACTTTTACAAATTTACCGACCGTTKTAAGCTTTATACAGATGCCCCATTTAAGTCTAACTATAAAACTCGTAGCTTCTTTTTCGCTTTGCCATACATAGTATCTACTTATTGCCACACCCTGTATCGACTACTTGCTTCACTGTTTGCAATAAATTCGAACTTGTTATTTACATTTTCAAAAAACAGAAAAAAAGACACAACAAAACAATATTTGCATTTACAAAATTTAGATGAGATATATAAGTGATTGCTCTCACTCGTTTGTAGACTACAAAGAAAATATTAAGCATGAGTAAATCAAACAATCCGATGTTTAATATTGATGATATTTTGAAAGGATAAATARTAGTCCGAAAATAGTAAATATTTTTCCTAAAAATACACATGATTGATTTGCAAATATTATAAGCATGATATTCATTTGACAGGCAGGCGAGTCCGTGGATAAGGGCTGGCATGGACATGTGTCCAAAGCATGAGTTTTTGCTTATTATAACACTGGAAATAATATTATTTTTTATATACCATCATACATATAGTAGAAATATTCTTGTATTATGTCGTATATACTCCCATATGTATACCAGAAATACTAGGAATTACCAGTTGGTGTTATAGTTGTAATGATTTTCACAAATTGTTAGACGGTACTGCAAAACAATAGCGATTTGCTATAATATTATTTACTTTAGTAAAATATTAGGAATCTTTTTGGCTTCACTCAGAGCAAATTTTGGTTAAGAAGCTATTGTTCTATCTACAAAATGGAGAATTCAACTAGCATTGCTCTAGTTGCAGATAAAGCGTTAAAGTTGTGCTCGATAAGCCAAACATTAAATAGTAGTGAATCAAACATACAAAATCAGCTGTTTATTTAAAGCTATAGTGTTTTTTTTAACACATACCCAAATAATATGTATTTTGCTTCTTTCTTTGGGATATTAATAAAAGATTGCCACTACCTAAATGTATCAAGTGACAATAAAGTAAATTTGTAAGGCAAACATATTTTGTTTATACTATATCTACCAAATTTATATATAAATTCGCTTAAAAATTAGCTTAGTATCTAATTAAAATTAAGTAATTTAGAAACTCTCACCTCTCTCACTTCAACAATAACAGCTTACGTGATTTAAATARCATTTGTTGCAATATTTCAGCAATATATTTACGTATGTACATAATTCAGTATATGCATAATTAAATTGACACACATAAATGCATTGTGTGAGTTTGTATGTATGTGTAAATTTTAATTACAGTTCATTATCGTAGGTGGTTTTCGTTTGCCTTTGTAGGATTAAATTTAAAGTTGCGGCTATAGGTCTGGCTACGCAACAACATAATATATATACGTATATATAATATTATATATTAATATTATTGCACATATATACATGCAGTATAATGTTATATCTGTGTACACACAAATTTTGTATTATTAACAACATTTCCACACCTCTGCGCATACGTAACCCGATAATATACATACATATATAATATATTTGTGTTTATTCACCTCATACAAAGTCAATTTGAGTTATCAGCCGGCATAATTAAAGAATACAAGCAGCGATTTCAGAAGATTAAAATTGAAAACGGAGTTTCTAGAGTGTTCAACTTCCATTAAACTCTTCTTATATGTGGGAACAAACATCTTATACAATAATCACTGAAAAGTAATAATTCTCCAATTATCTGTTAAAAAAATGCTTTTTGGGGAAAAAATATTAATGCATTTATTTATTTGAAAATTTAAAGGTATCCTTTTTATAAACATTTTATGAATTTTCAGTGCAATTTAAAAACAAAAAAATTCGAGTTAAAAGCGGTCAGCGACGACGCTGAAACGAGCGACCTCCACTCTTGCAGAGTTTCCGGCGTCCTCCGTGGATAAAACCTAAACAAATTCTCTTTTAAAAGATGTTATAAGTATAATTATCTACCATCAAAACCAAAAATATAAATATTGACAAAATGTCAGCGTTAAAAATAAATTATTAAACGAAGCAAACCATTGGCGTATGCCGCCTTCGCATGCTGAAGATTAATCTAAAATATCTTTAATATACAGACTTCATTCACTCACATCCAGAAAAGACAAGTCTTTTCTCTCCTGRAGGCTGTGGTACATCTGCACTGGCATTGATAGGGAGAGTCCTAATAACAGCTCTCTCTAACTCTTGGCACCGTTTGCTGAGGTGAGACGACCGTTGGTTTTTTCTGCTGTGGTATTAACACCTGCCTTTCGTTCATCGGTTTTAGCTCTCTATCTCTTCAGTTGCGAGTTGAGAGAGACGCAACGTTTGTTATCCCCTCAGGAGAGGAGGGAGCCAAACATGAGCGCGTAAGGTTAAGTTAGATAGCTGGTCTCTCGGCGTGACGGATTGTTAACACTTAGATTTTTGTGATCAGTACTTTGTTAAGCTAAACGAAAAAACTCTTGTAGTTGGATATTAGCTATCGGCAAAGCACCCTGAACCTTTCACAAATATTCTAAGGGATGTTGGATGTCTTTTTTTTTTGTTATTTCAGCTGGATGTCTAAAAGCAGGACATTCAAGGAGGAAGATTCTGTATAATCTACTTCTAAATCACTGATATAGCTCTCATACGGTAAAATTTTCAATCTTAATGCATAAATCTCCATTGGACAGTGTCCAGTTCGAACCACTACAACCATTGAAAAGTGAATCGCAAAGAGCTCCTTAACCCTAAGAGTCCGGTAGTAAACCGCAAGAAACCAACGGAGCTCTAACCGTTTCCATTTGGCATTTGTTGATACTAAAATACCTGTCATATCAAGCTCATGAGTCTTATAGTTTACTGAAATATCGCTGTGCAGATACCCAAACTCAGTMTAGCCCTAAACCAAATGAATGCTAAAGATAGGGAGTYTAGACATCCCTTCAKTAGCCTTCASCGTATAGTYGCGAGCTCAAGGYTAATATCGCAGCCCTACTATTGGAGCCTATTGGAGCATATAGTCATCACTCTGAACAGGAAGCCTAAAACTGGAGTTGRTGAAAAGTTCCCAAAAATGTACTACCCTACAAATTCACCCCTCACGCTTTGATTCATKCAGCTATGTAAGCAGAAAAACAACACTGAGGGCTAGGTTCGACGACCTGATAGTCCAAGTATCTTGCTCTTATCTACTCGACCGGTTTAAAACTGGAACGAAAAATATCCATTTCTCCGTAAAAAAAGTACCATGAAGATTTTTACCAAATAAGTTTTAAGTAAATAATTTAAGTAAAAATTTTCATTCACACATTCATAATTTATTTACACAGGTGTAGTTACCATATAACAACAAATATTAAAACAACAAGACATTTTTTTTTTTTTAATTTCCTTAATATTTCCCCTCTTTTGTCGCCACTGTCACGTGTCATAATTGCAGCAAACTTCCAAGACTTCAAAACAATCACTCTACTTACACAAATACAACGCTGCATGCTGCTCGCGCGTCTATGTGGTTGTGTGTGTGTGTGTGTGCGTGTCAAGTCAATTTCGTGTGGTTGGGGGTGTGCGTGCGCAAACGGAAAGATACAGCAAATTAATTACGGCAAGAGGCGCACACAACAACAACAACAAACAAACAATGTACAACGACAACAACAACTTGCAGCAGCTACCACATTAACCACCAAGGGCTATAACACTTTGTTGCAATTGCGACAGCAGCAACACCCAAACACAACGCGAACGCAAACAACAGCAACAGCAAAAACAAAGGAAATAAAGCAAAAACAAATTATTGTTAGGCCCATTTCGTGCATTCGTACGTTCGTGCGGTGGTGCGCCGCGCCGTTCGCCAACATTGTTTGAACCTAATATCCTTTCGTTTGCATTGTTATTGTCTGCAACTTCCGCCAACGTTTCCGCGCCGCCACAATGTTGCAGTATTGTTGCTGTTGCTGTTTTGCTTACCTTTTTTTTTTTTTTGTTTTGTTTTCTTGCGTCATTGTTATCACTTTGTAGCGACCGTTCGGCGTAAGTGTACATGTGTGTGTGTGTGTGTGTTTCGCCTGTGAAATTCGCTCTTGCCACTTGCCAATTCACTTGCCGCTGCGCTCTTTCTTCAACGCCGTTGTTGCGTTTTTTGTTGCCGCCGTGTTGTGTGCGTACCATCGTATATGTATATGTGTATATTTATGTGTGTTTGTGTGTGCGCGTGGTTTGTGGYGCATGTTGCTCCTTCATCGCCAACGCCGCCATTGTTTTTATTGCTACAATTGCCTATGTGTTGTCATTGTTGTTTACCACTGCCGCTTGTTTCCAAGTTGCACGTTGCACGCTTTGCTTTGCCTTGTATTCACTTACTGCCGCCCCGACTTTTGGCATTATTGTTTTTGCCAGTCCATGGTGTTGGCAGCGCCCGTGCTAAAGTCTCTAATATTTGCTTCTTCTTCTTCTACTTCTGCTGTTCTGTTGTTGTTGTTTTTGTCGCCTCTCCGTTGCTTGCAAAAACTCCTTTTATAATCGACTACATTTAGGCTGCGACATTACACACGCGCCACACTTCACCGCACCGCCGACACGCCGCTTTGGAGTCATTCAACGTCAGCAGACTGTGTGTGYGTGTCAGTGCACTTTGGCTGGTGTGTTGCTAGCTGCTAGCGCTTGCTTATTGTCTCTGCTGTCTTTTGCCTTTCAATTCACTTTGCCAAAGTGCAGCAGCAACAACAACGAAAACAACAAGCGCGTTACTGGTGGCTACATTGAAAGCAAATAGCCGGCAAAATGTGTTGGCAGGCTTATTGTTGGTGGTTCATTAGTGCCCCTTTTTTTGGTCTTTCTTTGCGTGCGCACTTCGTTGAAAAACACAAACAGCGGCGCAAATGTATTCGWTAGTATGTGTGTGTGTGTATGTGTGCTCATTTCATCTGTTTCCAGTTTCCTTTATAGCCCTTGCTGCGTCCAATGAAGTGCTGCGACAAAATTTATGGACCGAAAATCCAATCCAAACATTGACTGCCCACCGCTGGCGTTGTCCTGGTCGCTGTAGGCATAACATTCAGCGAAGCTCCCGTCCAATACTTTTTAAAATGATTTGTTCTTTGCATAGTAATTAAAGAATTCAAGACTGCGAACGGCAGTGGTCCGTTTTTTGGCTTTTTGTTGTTATTTTGGAGATTGCAAAGATTTTGTGGAGCTTTGTACACCTTTGACACACAAAAATGTACTCAAATGTGGTTTTTTGTATTGCAATGCGATTTTTGTRCTGTAAGCGTCATCTAATAGCAATCAAAGCGAGTGATTCTTGCAGTTTTGAAAGTAATTAAAGAATATACAGATATAGATAGAAGATAAGGAGCATAATATGTATTTCAAAGGATAGACTGGTATGTAAATTAGTTAAAATTTCTTATAACTCAGTATTACCTGTTTGAAAACCTCAAATCGTGTGAGATATCTTAGATCGTGCACTTCTCTGAAGTCTAATTATATTACATATGACTTTCTTGGTCAATTCACTGCAAGCATATTTCATCTCTACCAAATTTCCGAACATGTGGAAAATAATGGATYAAAAGCTGTAAAGAAACTGACCCGAAGAAATGACTTCTGCAGTGCTTTTACAGTAAATGAGCTTAAAATCATAGCTAATGTATATAATGAAACGAAATTGCATGACTTTGTACCAAACATGATATCATACCAACAGATTTTATGCTGCTCTATTCAGTTATATCCTCAGTCATCAGAAGAGCACTTCGACAATTATGCTTATGGGTTGCGTTGGCAAATCTTCGACATATTTTATGCATTCTGATAATTATGTCGATTTTTAATTAACTCACAAAACTTCCATAGACATAAAGGTTAYGTTAGGTGAGTTTTAACGGCTGATTCAAAGATCATACTTGGTCTAATATATACAGTTCTTTATGAAAACATAAAATAGAATTGCTGTCTTCACACTTGAATGTTTCCTTGTGCGCAAWACAAATTTGCTCGGTGGCTTAATTTCTATTGACATTACCTTATTGGGACATTTTAAAGTCTGAGCTGACAAGTGTTTAAATCTGGGACAATTCAGAGGAATTTCTGATGTGCTTCCACCTCTACTTCTTTTATAMAATTTTTGCAGTTGGCGTCCGCTAAGTTTGTCAACCTTTAGGCAATGGAATTTTATAACTTCTCAAACTAAGAAGAGGCTAGCTATCCAGTTGTAGAACACTCGAGTATTAATATTAAATCTAAGTACAGTATTCTTCCTTGCCAGTCTTATCAGGACAACGAGGTTTAGCATTCTCTAACCAGTCTTAAAGACACGATTACTGAACTTAACTCTAGTATCGCCGCATTGCTACCAATATATGTGACCTGGTCTACGGAAAGGGGGCTTAGGTGCCATAAAATATTAGTTGATTCGGAGGGAAGATGAGAAGCTTTTTCACGTGATAGAATCCAAAAAGTAATAAACTAGTTTTCGCACGTTAGCTCCCTTTTCGTAGACCAGGTCACATATATATATACATACATATGTAACGGCTACTACTATAATAGACAGATAAAACACAATCAAGATTATACCTTCTCTATCAGATCCACAGCTTGAATTATTTTCTGCAGGAGTAGATTGAAGAAGTCGCACGATTGGCAGYCGCTTTGTCAGAATCCTCGTTTGCTATCKATCAGYTCGGAGAGGTCCTTCCCGATCGTGATGGAGCTTTYGGTATTGCTAACACAGCCGTAGTCGTAAATCAGTCATCGCACTATAAAAGCAGCTCCTTTTTATGCTGTAAAAAGCAGCTTTGAAAGCGAAGATATAGTGTGTGTCGATTCTCTTTGCACAGATCTTTTCCAACATTTGGCGCATGGTGAATATCTGGTCAGTTATTGATTTTTCAGACCTAAAACTACACTGATAAGATCCAATCAGTTTGTTGACGGTGGGCTTTAATCTTTCACACAATACCTTCGATTTAAGCTTATCCCACGCGAGTTAGCGCATATTATGGGGATTTTTTTTTGGAAATTCAAATCGTCTGGCATGCTTTCGTCCGACCATATTCTTTAAAGAAGCTGATGCATACTCCGACAACCCATCTGCCCTTGCCGCTTTGTTCTTTTTCATGGTCAGGCAGTGGAAGGTCTGCTCCATCGTCATCGGCTAGAGAATCGGATTCGCCTTCTCATTACCTTATGTTTTCACTGGCATTCTGCAGACTGGAAAAGTGTTCCCACCATTCTATGCATCAGTCTGTAAATCTGGTCTGTAGAACCACAGAAAAGAAATTCGCTTCTTAAAATYTACATATCCTACATATAAGTAATTTCAATTAAGAATAACGGAACTTTTTAGATAGAGGCATTAAAAGTGCTGGCAAAGTAAATGCACAAGGATTTTTTGGCCTTTCAAACTAGAACGTCTTAATTGTTTGCAATTTTTAACGTCAAAGCGAATATGTTTTTAAAATTKTTATAAAGCAGAAAAAATAAATTTGTTTTATATACGTTTGATTATGGCTCAAAAAGCTCAGATTATTTAAGAGTTAAGTCATTTTAAAGTCAAAACCTTTCTTAATGAGTTTTCTTTAGTTCACTGTAGATACACATATATACACAAGTA
Source organism: Bactrocera latifrons (assembly GCF_001853355.1). Classification (NCBI taxonomy): domain Eukaryota; kingdom Metazoa; phylum Arthropoda; class Insecta; order Diptera; family Tephritidae; genus Bactrocera; species Bactrocera latifrons. Next base: position 1,173,579 of record NW_017537401.1, on the reverse strand, counting down.
AAAGATTTCCTACAACTCGATGGCTAATACCGTTTGACTTGAAGTTTTTGGTTGAAAATATTGCCTGCTTGAAATTTACATTCATGATCAAATTTGACCCGGACTGTTGCCCATAAATTGCGGGCATGCCAAATAGATAAAAAAAATTTTCCTAGTTTACTAAAACCGCTGAGAYCTACCCTACGTAAGCTTGTGTGAACTTTGGTCTCCATAAGTCCATACGTAAGTTAGAGTGTGTTTAACAGCTGCTTGTTTACGACACCAAAAGCGTGTCTGCCGATTTGGTTAAGGACAAATTATTAACGACAAGTTTGCTTGGAATTGGAATCTCCGCTCACACACTAGTCCAATATTTACTCCAATAATGGCATAAAAACTTACATAAAACTAACTTTATTCCAAAAAAATATATTTTTTAAAAATCGTACGGCAACTGTAATGCAAAAATTAAATCTAATAATGCCTTGTAAATGCATTCAGCAGCGGTGGAAAGCATGTGTGGTTGCAACTAGCAAATATTATGTTGTGTGAAAACTAAAGCGTCAGTGTRGCATCTTCAGGCAGCGTGTTCAAGGCCATTTACGATGCACTGCACGCACAAYGAGCGCCATTAGAGCATTAAAAACTTAACGACTACTAATGCGCGCTTTCGCTCTCGCACCACAAGGCAACAGCAAAGCTGTGGGGATGCCACAAAACGCAACAAAACAGCGGAGAGACTAAAACGCAACACCACAATAATAATGSCGGCGGTAACATAGGTAATCTGTCTAACGAAACTGCCAGTTACCACCCACCGAGGCACTTGTCGCACCGCGGAAGGAAGTCTAGGCGCTGAAAGCTACGCTMCACTACACACTAAACAGATTTTACATAAATGTGTATGTATGTGTGTATGTATGTGTGCAGCTGCTTATAAATATGTTAGCGCAAATATTGACTAAATTATGGAGCATCCCAAGTATGTGTGCATGTGTGCGTGTGTGTGTGAATGTGTGCTCTACTCATATATATATTACATGGACTCATGCCGTGGCTACAACCACAATAAACACACAACAACAAAAACGTGAACAATTGCTGGTTAGCTACTTTAGTATGCACCTCGACATGGCTGGGTGTTGCGACGCAGGAATACTAAACACAAGAAAAAAACGGCGGAAAGAGGAACTCAAGCAAAAACAACAACACTCAKGCTTAGCGGAAAAAAGCAAATAGATACGAATTTACTCAGCACGTTCTTCTGCTCGAACGCTGTCATCGGCCAAACAATAACAACAACTAACAACCAACGCACGCAATATGCAACACGCACCTGCAAGCTGCAGGCCACACGCTGCACCATCACTCGCTGCCATCTTCTTCCAATCTGTACTTGATTTGACATGCCACTTCACCTCACTGCCACTCAACGCAGCGCCGCTTCCTCTATGCAACAGCCACTTCAGTCACCGCGCGTTGAGTTGTTGCCGAGTTGTTGAGGTTACACCAGAAGCTGCAGCTGAAGCGCACCGACTGCCTAGCCTGGTCGGGTGACTGACTGCCTGGCTGSCTCACTGGCTGCTTGAATGTTATGCGGAACGCACCACCACGTTCTTGTGCTTCACCTGCCTGCTTGCCAGCCATAAAGGACTTGACAATACAAAGCGTTGTTCACCGCCCGCGCACGCTTTGTGCATATTTTGGTAGCGCGCACATGCTGTGCGTGGGTGGAGGTGTGTGTGCGGGAGTGCGGAATGGTTGCGTTAGTTGGTTGTGTTAGTAAAGTGGCTGTTTGCTGGTTACGGCTTGAGTAGCGGATCAGCTTGCTGTGCGGCAGTTATAAGAAAAAGACGTGTTTTGACGGCTGGACGTGCAACACTTCAAAGATGGTGAAATCGCTGATGTGGATGGTGAAKCGTGTTTGGCTCAAGGATTTTTTTCAGCGAAGTGAATTTGTAGTCTCTCCTTCTTTTGMTTTTCTTTGGTTGTGTGTGCTTTTACTTTAATTGCATTTCACTACCATTTCACTTCCGGGGAGCTTAAAACACACACATCAGTTTCGTTTTTTTTTTTTTAATTGTAGGAGGTTTGCTATAACCTTTTAAGTGTTATAGTTAAAGGTGAATTGGAAACTTAAAGATTGTTAAACTTKCTTAACTGGCTTCTTAATTATTTGCTTTATGACTTTAACGCTCATAAAATGTTATTACWACGCTTTGAATTTGTTAGGTGTAAGCATAAAAGTCCATCGAATGCAGCTCTATTCTAGCGCTTTATTAAACACGAGTAATGCCCAACTAACCGTCAGAAAAGTCAGTTACTGCATAGTCCAAGTCCACTAGTCTCTTAGTTAGAGTTCAAGTGAGATAAATTGACAAATTTTGCATGTCTTTTTTGGTACTCTTAAATATGAATTGCATTACATTTACTCTAGTGAATAATAAACATTCTCAGAGTCATCGTACACTTCGCCACCAAAAACAGGGAAATATCTTAAGGTGTAAAATGTCAACCTTAGGATCGAAATTCAAGCAATTGCTAGAAAAACTTAAATCATTATATGCAGTATATGGGATTTGGGATAGTTTCAATCTCATTTTATCCATTAACTATTATGATGTTACATACTATAAAAAAAATTCCCTGGATGTCATTGAGATACCTTGCATACAATCACCAATCACATAGAGTGAAGTCAYCTGGAAGTTCGAAAATACTGATATTCGTCATATGAGGGGTAAGACAATTTTTAGTCAAATTTCCGCTATTTTTAACACCAACTCTTGTGAGTAAAAGACGCTCTCTCATTTTCATTGAGATAACTCACATATTGAACGATATATGCAGCATAAAGTAACACGGAATTTCGAACATCCTTATATTGGGTAGTCGAAAATTTTTGTCAATGAATGTCGTATATGTTCGGTGCTACCTATCACATTGTGTCATACAATAAACTAAGTTCGGATAAAATGAAAAAAAGTCGGAGCTGTTTAGAAATGAGTGAAAATAATGCAGAAATTCGCTACATTTTGTAATTTTTGTACAAAACAGGAAAGAAAGCCTTGCAAGCCACCACTGAAATTTGCGAAGTTCGTGTAGCACAACAATGGTTCGCCCGCTTCAGTTCTGCAAATATCGGTGTGAATGATGCACCTCGCACTGGTTGACCTGTCGCTGAAAATGTTGATAAAATTGTGGAAAAGATTGACCAGGACCGTCACATAAGCAGTTATTTTATGACTAAGGAACTTATCATTCATCATCAAATGGTTTTAAACCATTTAAAAAAGGGTGGCTACAAAAAGTATCTCGATGTTTGGGTTCACACATTAATTATCTGTGAAAAATTTAATAGACTGAAGWAAGATCTGCGATTCTTTGCTGAAACTAAGTGAAATCGAACAATTTTTGAAGCGAATGGTAACAGGATCAAATACGAGAATAATGTGCGGACCATAATCCAAAAATAGTGAAGTTAAACAAATGGTCGCAAAGCCCGGATTAACACCTCGAAATGTTATGCTGAGTGTTTGGTGGGATAGGAAAGGAATCATCCACTATGAGCTTCTCCAGCCTGGTAGAACGATTGATTCTACATTTTACTGTCGGCAAGCGAAAAAAATGGCTAGAACTGACTAACAGAAAAGGCTTCGTCTTCCATCAGGACAACGCTAGACACACATATCTTTGATGACTTGGAGAAAACTGGGAGAGCTTAGGTGGAAAGTTTAGATGCATCCACAATCTCGTCCTGATCTTGCACCATCGTACTACCACATGTTTCGATTAATGCAGAACTCCCCCTCAATCGATTAAAGTTGGCTTCAAGAGAAGYATGTGAAAATTGCTTGTCGCAGTTTTTCGACTTGCGCAATRCGTGCTAAAATTAGTTAAAATCGGTCTGTCAGGTCCAAAAATGCAATGATCCGCTTACGCCCATCTACGAACGCATACTTTTTTTTGCCAAGAAACTCGCCTAAATTTTCATCAAGATATCCAATTTTTCTTCAAGTTAATGCACAGTCGAACGAACAGTCAGACATTCAACCGAATTTATTATTCTCGTCATCCTGATCATTTATATATACATAAATATACAACTCTGCATCTAACTCGATTATATTTAGGTCGTATGTACAACCGTTAGGTGAACAAGACTATTATACTCTGAAGCGACATGTTGCAAGTGTATGAAAATATGTCCTTTATGAGTGTTATGCAGTTTCCTACTGGGATAGCTTTCAAACCAGTTATCAGCGTAAAACCAGGTGTCTGAATTTATGCTCGGTTTATAGCGGTTAATTATTTTTCAGAAGTCTCCATCGGAACAACGGTTAACGTTAAAATATTGTGGATACAATACCGTAAGCTTTTTCAAAGTTCGGTTCCTTCTCAACGAAATTTTAGAGTCCTYCGAATGTAGTATATTTGTGTGCTGGTGGATATGTCAATATGCACAATTCCCTCAATTTGAATATACGAAACTCTGAAGAAGTCTGCAAACTAGGTTACGAGAAAAGTTTTGGTTTTGGTGTGGATTTTATGTTGAAGATATTGTTGGTTCTTAGTTTCTTTCTACCAAATATGAAGTCTTATTATGCAAACTGAGCAAATAAATTCCATATACTTCGACGTAATTTGTATCTGTTCCCGCGACAGGAACGGTCTTGAATTTTTTTTCCGTGCAAAGTGTGTCAACTGGACAGAATTCTGCCGCTACAACAACAACAAAATTTATTCACAGTCACACATCACCTCAAGTAGTTGCTCTCTCATCCATGGCAGAAGTCTAAGGCTCACTAAATGCTCCCCAAATTTAGCAAATTCGAAAGTAGCAACCCTCAAACTATAGCATTATCGCTAGATCCGCGAAAATAYATCGTAACTTGAAATTTTAGACTGAAATAATTTTATTTCTCACGGGGCTACTTATGACTTTTCGATTGCAAACCTTAAACTTGAGCTTCATCAATGTACACTAAGCAAGAATATTACTTAATTTCTGTTAATTGTTCTAGTAGAATCCCTCACTGGCTTAGAAAAAATAATGATGCACTAAAACTTAAAACATCACGTTGCAGTTCAGATGGCTGAAATTTTTAAAGTTTTTTTGATAGCTAATAACAGTTGAGCGAATTTTCATTAGATCTCTTATGTGTTTTCTAACGTTGTTTGAAAACAGACACACATACACGCGCACTTAATATCTACTAGCATAAGTTGCCGTTCACACATCACCTCATGCCTGTTCGTCTAACTAAAAGCACGCTCAACCATTACTCCTACGCCAAACTGCTRTCGCTGATGTAGAGAAACAACTTTAAGCCCGTCTTAAGCTATATCTAGCGCACTTTTGCCGAAATTGAAGCGAACTTGMAGACGCAAGCGCCTCTGCTGCCAAATAAGTCGAGGGGACAGCAGATAAGGCTACAGCAGAGGCAGTRTGTTGCGGAAAAGAATAGAAAAGATAAATGAAAAGAAAACGTTAACAGAATTGCGAGCAAAAATAAATTTCGCTAAATAGTAAGAAACTGCCAAATGAAAACGAAAATAAAAATAGAAGCGGATATAAAAATAAAATAAACATGGAAATAATAGCAAAGGCGATAACAACACTGAAGTACAGCTGGAAGAAGCAGAACAGTGAAATAATCTAAGAGTTACTGAGCCGCGCTGAGTGTGGAAAGTTTAGCACAAGCACACATACCCATACACATGCACACACATTTCCGGCGCAYTCAAGTGTAGGTGACAGTTGAGGAGCGCGCATTAGAAGCACAGCTAACAAAAGCTACACAGACAATGGCAGCAAAACACACACACACGCATACAACATGCAAGCGAATTATTTTGAAAACTGCGCGAAAGAGTTGTTGCAGCAGCTTGCATTTCGAATTTTCACTTGTTTAGACAACATTAAAGTTATGGCTTAAGCATAAATAAAGCTTTGTGCTAAGAGTGGCTGTCGCTGTCGCTGTCGCTGTCGCTGTCGCTGTTGCAGCGCAAACTTTTCGCCACCCTAATGTAGTTTTATAAAATTTTCCATTATTGCCGCTGCAGCTTTATATGCTGATATGCACATTTGTTGTTGTTGTTGCTCTTGCTACTTCAAATAAATTTATCTTCATTTTCGCCGTTGGGTTTTTAGTGCGAATTTCGCGGTTGGTCCACGCTTTTTATTAGCAATACTCTTAATGTTCGGGCTTGAGCGCAAGAAAGCTTCAAATATTAATTCAAATACATATTTTTCGTATTATCTGCAAAAACAAAAAAAATTGTTGTGTATTGTGTGATAAAGCTAAWGCGAAGATATGTCTCAGTTAGGTGATTTGTTCTACATGGCTTTCTTTTTGAGAACTTTTAATGAATTGTGATAGCAAAGGTGGTAGAAATTTATTTATTTTTGGAAAATATATGTAGGCAGTTTATTCTTCGAAAGGTTTGTATATAGCTGTGTCATATAGCAATGTACGTCTGCCTCTATATATCCGTGAATTGGTTTTAAATTTTTKGAATATCAAGCTAAAATTATTTACAAGCCTTTTCTTGACCAATTAGCTCCTTTTTTGTGACAATCACCGATAATGGTTTACTTAAGGTTATAGCTGTTTTGGAAACTCACCGTTCATAATATTATAAATAAGTTTTTGTATAGAAAACTTTTTCATTTGTCAAGATATCTTCACAAAATTTGGTAGGAATTGTTCTCTAAGGAATTTGCAGCTCTTTTGGAGAMATTTTCCAGACCGGACAACTATAAAATATAGCTGCCGTAGAAACTGAACAATCGGCTTCAACCTTTTATATAGAAAATGTTTCTATTTGAGGAGAAATATTCTTGAAACTTGGAACGAATTATTGCCTGCGACAGCCACGCCTCGATATGATGTGATTTCGAATTCGCAAGGCTATAGCCGCCAGATGGCTCTATATAAGTAAAGCAGGCAGCGCGCTTAATCAGTGCTTAGGTGACTCTCACGCCGCGATGTGATGCGACTTAGAAGTCAGAAGCTGACTTCATGGGAAACTTACTGTCAGCTGGTAATTTGATGAGATTGGAAAGTCACAAGATAATTTCAGGAGAAGCTGATTCTGCATAAGTAAAGTACGCAACGCGCTTGAATTATTTGACAATATATCTCCAGGAAATTTGGTACGAATGATATTCTAAAGCAAAGCTACAATCTAAAATCATGAAAAATCTGATTTAATCGGGAAACTATCGCATATAGCTGCTATACAAACTCAAAATGAAGATCTTGTTTATACCCTTTAAGACTTTAATAAATGCAACTGTTAAGAGTATTATAGCTACAGAACCCCGGCTTTTCAATGTTTTCCTGTAAGAATTTATAATGAGTCGGTTTTAGTATCAAAATTTTATTTTATAAATTGAGCTCCRAACTGGTTCGAAACTTTTTTCTCTTCCCATAACTTAAAGGGCAATATAGTATATGAGTAAGGGAGTAATTTGAGAGTGCTGCAGATTACTGCCTGTTGATAATTAAAGGGTTCCATGGATTTGGGGATGTTCACTGAAATTTTAATTTTTTTTTTTTAATGTCTGCCAAAGATTCAATCCTCAGTTTTTTGCTTTCGTCTATGTAATTTTTTTCACTTTAGATTATTTTATAAGGAGTTGTCCTGCCAACATGGACGCATGGTTTTTCTGAGGAGTCAAAGGAAATGTCGTCGCAATGCCCAAGACTAAAAATATTTTTTTTTAAGTTCGGAATTTCTTTATTAATAGTGTATGTTTGTAACAATAAAAATTCTAGTAAAATATTTCATTTCTTATATAAGAAAACATTTGTTGAAGAAATKGTGTTTTTTACTCGAGAAAATCTACGTAACCCTTCAAAGGATGAGTGAGTATATAAAACTCGCATAAAAAACTAAATCAAGAGCAAATTGAAAACGTTCTACGCCAGCGCTTTTGGTAGCCTTTGCTTGCTAATAAGCAGTCTTCAATGGCACTGCATAAACAAATGCAATCRCACAAGCAGCAAGTAGCCAAAATAGTTTTCAGTTTTAATAGCAAAGTTGGCTAAAATATTTCCAAAATGATTTAAATTAAAATATTTTCCTTTATGCAACAATTCATCCGCAGCCATCACTTAAGTGCGTACTCATGGCAGTCAACTTTTTCACTATACTTACACGGTAACTATAAGCATACACACATGTACAAGTAAAGCACGTGTKTAGTTTCGCAAAGTATGATATGCATATAACTGTTTATTCAAAGTAAAATATTTGCACAAGAACTGTGTAAGTCAGAGCTGCAAACTTTTCTATTTGAAGGTCAYATGCGTAGAAATATTCCATTAGTTATTTAACTCGAATAATACGTTATTTAGGTTAGTTTTATTTGCGAAACCCAGCAGTGAAGTGAACTGTGTGCACTAAAAGATGCGAGTGTGCAGCAAGCAAAGCGAGAGTGGTCTGCGCTCAGTGCCAATTAGTTGCTTTCTATGCTTGCTTATAAGCAAAACTGCTTTTGGGTTTCAACAAATATCTACTGCGACAATATTACTCATACGCCCCAGCTGCTCGCACTACACCTTAATGCCGGTAGAGCAGGCACACATGTGCAAAAAGTTTATATAAAAACTATTTCAAAATTTTGTGCTCATGCATTCTTGCAGCTGCAGTTGCAATTGTTTTTGTAGTTGTAGTTGCTTAAGTTCCGTTTTGTTTTGGTAAACTTTTTGCTACAGCCAAACTTGCTAGTCCCAAATAAGCAGCAAAAAAGTAGATAAATTCTTCTAAGCATCCATCATTGCACTTATGCAAAACATGTTTAATATTTTGCTTTGAAACTAGCTAAGTACACGTTTGYGAGTGTATACGTGTTGTTGGTTTCAGTAGCAGCGCTTAGAAAATGCARAATTTTTCGTTACGTAAGTGCCACTTTTTACATATTTTTTGTTATTGCACAAATACTGCGTTGCCAACTGTTTGTTGTTTAGACGAGTGCTGCCTACACATACACGAGAAGTTGTTTGAAAAGCGTTTAGTTTRTGTACGTTTCAGCGCCAACACATAGAACATTTCCGCTTTCGCATCCTTCGTCCGACGCAGTGTGGTGATGAGCATTAGAAACTCAAAACAAGACAGTAGCTTAGGAGAGCTAATAAATGATAAACAAAAACAAACATGCAAAGCGCGTACATATTCAGTTGAGTTTGTATGTGGTACAACTTTGAGAAATGCTTCAATATTGCCAGCAAATACTAAGAGTTGGAAGAAATGTTGCACTACTTACTTGCACTATATCAATAATGAGTAGCTGGCTGTATAACTTTTTTGTGTAAAATGCTTAAAGTGAAAATATCAAGAACGAACTACATGTGTGTTTATATTCCAATACTCACTAACTGATTATAAATAAATATACATATATTCGATTGTGCAGTTTATAAGGAAATACTGAAAAGCTTCTTTTTTTCCTACTGTCTTATTAAAATTCGGTTTGCTTTGGTGGCGATCTTGTGAAAGGCATTCAAGTGCATACTCTAATCATACTTTTACTATACATCACACCTTCTTGCAAGTTTAATGATCGCTTACAAATTACAAATTTAGATACACAATCAATAATATCGAAGGGTTGATCAAAAGCGATGGATTTCATTTCGACATCTATTCGACTTTTGTGTTATTCATAAACTCTTAAAAGCAGATCACCGGAAACTCAAAGATGGAAGAAACGTTGTAAACACACCAGTTGTTTATAAATCTATCTCAGCCGCTTTGCTAGCTTATTCAAAGTTGTATCTGGCGAAATATTTTACTCATAGTATGGCAAAAGACGGGCAATGAAGGAGAATTGATTCCATTTCGCGCCCCTCCATACATCCTGGCAAAGAGCGTTTGTCAAAATATTTAGTCGCA
>NW_017537401.1:1161038-1162753 GCF_001853355.1 Bactrocera latifrons | reverse complement strand
GTTTGAGTAAAGAATAAACCAGCAAGAGAAGGAATAAAATGCATGAAAATAAATTCAAACCGTCACCTAGGCCACCTACCATGAAGCATGTTATATGGTATGATTAAGGAGGCACCAACCAGATGGTCTTATGGTGGTAGTTGTGAGTCTAGAGCTGAGCAGAAAACAGACATCAAAGTTTAAGAAAAAATATACCTCACCATAGGAGAATATGCGATTTTTTACAAAATTAAAAGAAATAAAATCTGTAACGCTCTATCTTCAATAATGACTACAGAGGCTGTAATCGTTCCATCTGATGATTTTCTATGGTTAAAATAATGTGATCAGTATACTGTATGTGGCCCCAATATGGATCATAAGTTAAATAGGAGAGGATGGCATCGCGATCTTAGGTGTGACCTACTTGCAATCATAAGGTAGACCAATGAACACATTGCGAAACGCGTAATAAGGGCTTTCCGGATGATAGACGCGAACCTGTTGAAGCCATTGATATCCAGTAAGATGAATATACAAGTTACCAAAGTCGTTTACAGTAGCAAAAACAGAGGAGATAATCAAAGGCATCACAATGTGACAGCAATGGTAGCAAACTGCATTCAAAAGACGGTGAATGGACTGTTGTTTAGATAAAGTGRGGACCTAGATTTAGCGTGCTGGTTGGGTGCCTTATCTCCATAATGACATTAGTGTGAACTGTCCGACGTGTACATAGTGTATAGAAAATTTAGTGAATATTTAAAAAATAATAATCGCATAAGAGAAGAGACTCTGATGAAATAATGAATGAAATGAAATAACACTTAGCCCAGTGATTGCGCGAGAGGGATATTAGGTGGAAGTAGGTGAGGCTTAGCGGCTCAATGCGCGCACTCCGACATTTGATACTTCCTACTACTATAAAAAATATTCAGACCTTAGCTCGTATAACAAATTAGTGCTAATCAGAAAAAAGAAAGCAGAGGACAATTTTGGATACAGTTGGAAACGCTTAAGTTCGCTCACAAAAAGTCACGTCGCAAACAATTACCGATTTAKGATCACTGCTCCTAACGGGTTGATTACCAACAATTTTTTGTTTAMTTCAGGTACCAGTATTTACTAACCTACCATTAAATGTAGATACGCAAATACACAAAATAATAACGGAGCGCWCTGTTTGCCTGCGCAGCAAATATTACTTTCAAAATAAAGTGAGTCGTGTAAACAAGACAGACTGAATACCACAACACTACAGTCGATTAACAAACATGGGATTTTTTCTGTGCCAACGAATGCGGATAAACAAAAATCATAACTGTAAATTTGCAAGCTTAAATAAAAAGCGCACAACGGAAGCGCAAATGGAYGGCAAAAACAAAATTGCAAGCCAATGTGGCACAAAAATGCTAAATTAAATATGAAAAGTTTCGCAATAAAAGAAATGAAATGGCGAAAATCGACGGCCTAGCCGAAACAACGGTGCCACAACGGTGATATTGAACCCACACAATTTAATAAATATGGATATGTAGATTGCCAATGCATTTGCGGTGTAACTAAATGAAAGTTTCGCTAAAGTTTCGGAAAGTCCGAGCGGGGGGGGATGCAGTGTTTTGTCTGTTTTTTGGCGGCTGAATGCCAAACGTGTCACGGATCTGCCGCCCACAAGCGCTCACACCAGTTATTATGGAATATGAAATGAAACAAGTAAGGAGGGGCCGAATTCGGGT
>NW_017537401.1:1147077-1159043 GCF_001853355.1 Bactrocera latifrons | reverse complement strand
CTGAAAAATGCAGTTATTTCAGCCGATGTGTGAGAACTCGCATTGTCGTGGTGAAAAGTGATTCATCTGCAGCGGTTACTTTTCTTAATATCTTGAAAGACAACTGGCAACAACTGGTTTTGAACGAACTTTACGAAATGCATCTTGAAGTGATCTAAGCCATCAATTGAAAYCAACATTCCATCGAAATATATTTATACTTGATGAAACTTTACTGTCAAAAATTTATGTAAGATCATCGAAAACCCGAAATGGTAAACTCATCCCCTTAAGAAGAGCCAAAGAGTTTAGAGAAAATTGAAGAGATAAAAAGTAAATGATTTTCTGTCTTACACCTATGCTAATAAAATTATTTAGGAATGGAAAAATTACATGTTAATAWTCTCATCTTCTTCTTTGGCACTACAACCTTTGGTTAGACTGAACCGACAACACCAAACTTTGCCAAATGTACATCCCAAGTGCAGACAAATCTCTTTGAACGTGGTCCTTCCATTGAATGCGTGGGTGCCTTGGCTTCTGTTGTCAACCCAAGGGTGTTGAATGGAAGAATCTATTTGCTGGGCCATAATCTTTTATGAGAACGACATAGTGTAACCAGCGCGTTCGTTGGATTATTCAGCGCTTAACTATACCATCTGATTATATATCTTCTTCAATACTAGTCGCTCATACATCTTGCAAAGAAATCGAATGCTTCAAGTGTCTTCTCATCACGGTATATCATCGTCCTTTTTTCTAATAGAACCGGAAGTAAAATCTATTTTACTGCTGCCAACCGATCCCAAATCAGCACATTTTTGAATTTCAAGCTTAAATTGATATTAAAATTTTTGCCGATTCCGAGGCCTAAATAGACCTTCACTTTCTCTAGTTTGCAACTGCCAACAATGGCCTAATTCCAACGTCAAGGATTCTTTTATGTGGTATTCAGTCTTGTCCAGTACCTTGTCTTATCTTCGTTCACCACAAGACCAACCCAAGATGTCTGTATCATCTGCATACCTCAGTAGTGTTGTGCTTTTAAAGTAGATAGTGCTATTGCGCTTAATATTAGCGAATAAGATAAGGTAACTAGTATAAGATATTTATTTTCTAAATCATATAACCACTCCTTGTTACGACCATAACACGTGCTGCATGGTATGGATACCGAGAGTTGAAGAGGGAAAAGAGAGAGAGAGGCCAAAATGCATGATATGCATATATGTATATGTATGTAATGTTCAAAAATTCTACGRARAAATGCRSCGACTAACAGAAGATCTCAATACTGGAGCACACACTTGTAGATCCCCCAAAGATGAGCTACTGACTGATGTCCAGGGAGGGGATACTTCCCCAAATTGCTGAAACACAGTAAAAGCAAGACACCAGGAGCAGAAGAAACCGAGACCCCAATCAATAACTAGGAAGGGGACATTCCATTTCCCAACTAAGAAGAAGTTTGAATAGCAATTACTAGTTTGAAGAGCAAAAAAACGSCGGAAGCCGACCRAYTTCTTTGTACAATGTGCTCTGYCGTATCTRCAAAAAAAGKAGACCSCAAAATCTGCGCCAACTACCRTGYGATAAGCCTSCTCAATATCGAATATATTCCCATCGAGCGTACTGTGTGAAAGATTAAAAGATTAGGCCTGGAAAATCAACAACTGGCCAGCTTTTCACCGTTGGCCAAACATTCCATCAGCATCGAGATGGACCTCTACGAGCTATTCGATAACAAACGAGGTTTCAGACTTCCCTTCGTGCGACTTATTCAATCTACTCCTGAAAAAAATAATTCGAGCTCGACGGTTGAATAGAGAAAGTACGATCTACTATCAGAATGTAAAGCAGCTGGCGTTGATTGATGGCTAGACCGCTTGATTACATTTTTGGGTTTAGCAATTCAAAATTTAGCAGGAAACAGTCACAAAATGACTGTAAACTGGCGTTTTTATTTGATAAGACATTTCGGTCAGCATTAAAGAATAGCGAATCAATCAAATTTTAGAGTTAGAGTTTTAAAGAGACTGACATCTTGTCATACGCCCGTTTTCATTAAAAATCTATTGTTGACTTGCAGCAATCAATATGAAATTTTGCTTCTTATACCCATTTCTGTTCTCAGTAAAAATCGCTATAACTGCTTTAGTATTCTACGAGTAAATAATTATCAGAATAAAAATATCGAGAAATTGTAATAGAAACTACACTGAACCACTGCGAAAGCTCTCATAACTCATTGCCTCAATTACAGCATTTCTTGCAACCGCTAAATGCTGCCACATGAGAACGCATTTTATTAAGATGGATAAAGCAGCAACCCAACTTGCACAGCAACAGCGCTGAGTAGGGTGTGATGTGAAGCGCCACAGAAGAGTTATTACTTTACCATGGTTTAAAGCTTGCTTTGTTCAATCGAGGAAAAGACAMCAACAACTGAACGAGTGTAGAGGGCAGAGTGCAGATACAGTGAGCTGGACGCTGATGCTGAGTAGAGTTGTATATTTATTTTGGTAATTTACCGTTGACAGCGACAATGAAACACCTAAAACACCACTGATGCCAGCGCTAAAGATAATGAGCGGGCGAACAAGGGTCAGTTGCTGGGCAAACTATTTAAGCAGCGCCTTTGACCCCCCACCACCCCAGTGTTGCACGCATTTTTGTGCTGCGCTTGCGTAGCTGTGTGCGTTGGTGTGTCGGTGTCGGTGTGAGTGGGTGTGTGCATTTTATGGCAGCGTAGTAAATTAAAGGGAAATAAATAGTTTGCAGGTGGTGTTAATTGAAAAAGTTTCTTGCAACACTAATTAAAAGTTTCTAAACAAAAACGCGATGATGAAAATTCTATAATATTTTAAAATGTACGTACGCAACAGCAACAGCAACAATAGCTACATTAAGAGTGCAAAGGAGCGTAGCAGCAGCGTGAGCAGCGAATTTTAAACCGGGCAATAAATGCGAATGCGAATGGTGTAAGCAGTGAGCGCAACAATGAGCGATGGCAAGTTTTCCCTTTGCTGGAGCGAAGCTGGTTACATTGGAACAGCTGTTGCAGCGCGCTGCCAAAACTGTGTGAGCTTGCGCAGCATATGTGCGTGGGTATAAAATTCTAAAGTCTCTCGAAGCTAAGTCTTCTTGTTGCCTTAGCCTGTAGACAGCTTACTTGTGCAAATATATATATAGTACTTCGAAGTGCTCACGTTTGTATGTAAGGTTGGCATGCGCAAATGTATGTGTTTCATAAGTTTTGCTTAGTGCTTTACAATCAACTTTCAACGACATTGCACTAATTAATTTTGAGCACTAATCCATTGGCTCTGTACCGAGAAATGCACAAGCATATCGACTTCGAAGTTTACTTCAATAATTGCCAGGAGAATGCTGCGTAGCTTAGCAACAAATCTAACAAATAATCATAATCAGATTAGTATTTGTGATGTTATGTAAACGTAAAGAAAAAGAGGTGATACTATGAATAGTGTAAGAATTTGTAAGAAATTTTGTTAAGTCTCTGCAAATAAGCCATATAAAACTAAAGTAAGAARTTTTCTCTATTGTATAGTATTTTTTAAATATTCCGTACACAAGTCAATTTTTAAGATAACCGAAATAGAAAAAATCATCAAGCTGCTATCAGTCGGATACTACAGAGCCCACACTCGGCAGCGTTAACATCTTTCCAGCGGCTTTTATAGAGAATATCGCTCATACTTTAGAGAAATATGATATTTGGGTTAAAGTATGATGGCCATAGGTTTTTTAAATAAGGTATCCCTCTCCACCAGTCAATTTCAGTCGCTTGTTATGACTATATCATTGGTTACACTGGCTGATTATCATGACCTACATAGCCCCACATGTTCTGTGTAATGCCAGTTGGAGGTTCAAGCGTTGTGATCACGAGCTGAAATTTATGTCATGGAGGACGTCAACACTTTTAAAAAGTTGCAATACAAACTTGTTGTCTTATTCTGATACTTCATTCACTCCCCTGAATTGCTAAGCTCTTATATATACATACATATTTATTATATAAGCTGAGTTTTAGATAAAGCCGGGTAAGAGCATAGGGCGTGTTCCAGTGTCTTTGTATTGCCAAACTGGAAAAAATGTGACATAATTTATGTAAAAATAAAGTTTTTTCTTATAACTTAAGCTTTCATAGAATTATTTACTATTTATACAGATCTCTCTGATATCGAAACGCAGGTAAGTTGGAAAATTAATTTTATTTTTTATTTCAGCTATCACAAGATCATAAAGTTACATGACTTTACTAGCTATTCAAACCGATTTCTGCCAACCCAAAAATGCTTCATGCAATTTTGCTTCATTTATTTCTATTTTCATGCATTGAAACAATTTCTACTATTGTTTTACGTTTTTCATTTTCTACGAAATTAATTTTCATTGCAATGAAAAGTTAAGGACAATAATAAAAACTCACACACACACACACACACACACACGCCACACATACATATGTATAAACGAAACATTGTGAAAAGTATGAAAATGCGAAATAACAAACAACAGCCGAGCAGAAAGCCAATAAGCCAAAGTGGTCAGAAATAAAGCAGAAATAAAAGAAAATAAAAGATGAAGGCGAAACAATAAAAAATAAGCAACAGAACAAACGGCATCTGTACCTTTGTAAACAAATCAAGAAAAAAATTGTTATTTTCATTTTCTTATCATAAAATTTATCTCTGCCCATTTTATTAGGCTTCTACTCTACGCTTGCGCTAGCCACTGGAACCTGCTGTGTCCTGGCACAGCCAACAACAGCAGCAAACAATTTAGTCACCACCAACACCACAAATCAACTCACTCGGCAAGTGTCATTGAGGTAAATTTCATTTTCATTTGCAGTGTTGCATTTCACTTCACTTCCCCGGAGGGCGGCCTCAACGACCAACGACGATGAAATTAAATAAGTAGCCGAACCGTTTTCTGCTACTACTTGGTGTGCTTCTCCCTGATTTTTAARCATTAAATACAACACGCAATAAATGTAAAAGGGAAATTTTATTTCCGTTGCCATGCTTTTGGACAGTCATCTTGCAAGACAGTCCAATTCTTGTGTCGKCTCTAGTGGCTGTGGCAGCGTGGTGTGGGTTCTCAACATAAAAAAATGCTTGAAAATTTAAAAGTTTTATCATATTTAAGATGRCTAATGGAGTTTTTTATACCGTTTGTTTAAATTAAAATTTCTTCTGCGGCTTGCTAGTTCTCCCTCTATTTGAACAAACACAATTAATTGCAAATCATCTTTTGCCCAACCAGCATTTYAAGCATTTCAGAATATAACTGTTAATGAATTGTTGTTTGACAGAAAAATATTTTTTTATGTTGATTATTTGTTTTTTTAATTGTTTGTTAACAAACGAAATGTTGATTTTATATTTCGCTTTCAGCACATTTTTTGTGCGCTCCGTGTGTTGCAAGTKGTTTTTTATCGCCTTCGCCGTCGCTCTTAATATCAATTTTTAAGTGTTTGTACACATTAATCGTTTGTAATTAACCTGTCATGTATCAAGTAATTAACGCATGTAACAACAAATRCACTTACTTGGTTTTTTCGCTTATGTAAAGGGTGGCCCATAAGCATGGTTTAGTTTTTTGGATATTTTTAAACAGTGTATATTAAGTCTGCCACGGCAGTTTTCAACGGCCCGGAGGATATGTCAGAGTAATACTATAAAATATATACATAACAATCAATTGGAAAGTTCCCTACCTTTCAACGTAAAACTCGTTTCTTTGGCAAAATTCGTGTTTTCTTTATCAAGGAGATACTATATTCCATCATGGAAACTTTCGAGTCCAAATGGGGTGGAGTTAATTACTAAGAATCATAGCATGTACCTGGAAGTAAGTATGGATTAGCAAACGGACGTCGAAAGTCTGTGTGAAATGATTACCAAAAAAGCCATTGGTGCTCTCTTAATAATTAGAAAGATGATACGATCAACAAGGTGCCTATCACCTGCCCCTACGCGTTGGTAGTCAAGCAAATCTTATATTACAGTGTTTTGGTATGTGGACCATTGCCAACAAAAAAAAAATCTCATACAAGAAACTGTTGAAGCGAATGCAGTGGCTCGCCGCACACTGCTTAAAAGAAGCACTCCGCCAACTGCACTTTACAGGTGACTCTACTTAACGCCTATTGGCATTGCAGTGGAAAGTTTGGTGACGTTAAGTGAACCTTCGAGCATAGCTCATTTAGCAGCCATTATATCTCTCTGTCTAATTATTCCTCCTGGCGGAGCAGCTCATTTTTAGTATGGGGACCCACCTCGATGAAGGTCCTATCATGTTAGCGGATGCTGCGGAGGGGGCGACCTCATCAGCCAGTATATTCCCGGCTATCGCCTTGTGACCGGGTATTCAGATAAAGTGCATGCTTATGTTCCGGTAGACTGTTCAGCCGACGTTGATTTAAGTGCCGCTTTACTCTCGCTAAGTATGGTTAAACATTTGTTGCGATAGTTGTGGATAGTGGAGGTTTATCCCCACATGACGACTTATGACAAAGACTTCTGTTTAAAATATTCTCGGAAAACTTTCCAATGGTATGGCAAGATTGGCACGTAGTCCTGCGACTCCGACAACAATGCAATCCAACCTTTTTGAGCCGTCGGTGTATCACTTGATAGTACTATCACTAAGCAGAAGCTCAAGAGTGATATCATTCTATTGAGCCTTACTGCTGAGGTTAATATTGAACTTCTCGGTGAAGTTTATCCCTTTGGTAGTGCTGTCCATTGGGAGAAAAGTCAATATTATTACACCACTTAGGTCCTTAATCCACTGGCATGAGACTACGTTAGGYACTAAGAATGATACAAAATGAAATTCCCGAAAGGATTGATAGACGGATAAGGGTGAAATGAAGATACGGGATCACCAAGATTATGTCCAAGGGAGCGCAGAGAATCGAAGCAAGCTCTCTATTCACGCCGTCTCGAAAAGATTTCTGGACGGCTTTTGGGTTAGGGTTAGTCACAGGTTACAACTTACTGGTATTACCTGAGAACCGTATGTGCAATAATACTTATAGAACGTGCAGGGAAGTACGCATAAAAGAGACGCTGAAATGGCTCTTCTGCTTAAGTTTGACTGAGAAACTCGGTTGAAGTATCCAGGAGCTTCGCAGTTCAAGGAACTGGATGAGGTATGAGAATTAGACACCAAGTCTCTATCATATACTAAAATCATAAAACGTCTTGGTGCCCTTCACGACGCAAGCTTTAGCTTGTCTTAAAACTTAACCTTCATCTGGCATTACAAAGGATCTATAGAAATGTGGAATGACAGCCAGTCAAGTTACACTGGGTAACCTACCCAACCTAACCTAATCAATTCGTGAGTTAGAGGTCTGAAACTTTTCATTCATCTTTTTTTGTCCAAGAAGCAGCGGATATCGGATCACTAGCAGCTATCATACAAACTGAACGATCAGCATAAAGTGCTTGTATGGAAAGCTCTTTATTCGAAGAAATATCTTCACGAAATTTGGCACAGATAATTTTCAAGTGGAAGATTACAATTTGCGTATATTTTGCTCAGATCAGTGCACTATAGCATATAGAAACCCGGTCAGCCGATCGATAAAACTGAAGTCCTTGCATAAAAAATTTTTTTTTTTTGACAAAATACCTTAATCAAACTTGGCACAGATAACTTATCAGACCAAGGCTACAATTTTCAAATTTATTGTTCAGATCTGACTAAAGCCAAGTTTTTGTAAAAAAAAAATTCAGTTGACGAGATATCGTTAGGAAATTTCGTTGGTATATATTAGGTGGCCAAAAAAGTCTTGCGGTATTTCTTGCGGTATTTTTTATTGAATTTTCAATTGTTCATAAAATTTTTTTTGATGACTCATGCCCAGCTCTTGACCAATGCTACGGCTGCTATTATGCCGGTCTCTTTCGACTAATTCAGAGATTTTATCGCACTTTTCGACGACAGACCTTCAGGAGCGTGACGCATCTTCGACCACCTCTACACCAGAACGAAAACGTTGAAACCATCCTTGTGCAGTGGAAATGGAAACTGTATCGGGTCCATAAACTGCACAAATTTTATTGGCGGCTTGAGATGCATTTTTGCCTTTATCGTAGTAGTACTGTAAACTATGCCATATTTTCTCTTTATTTTGCTCCATGTTTGCGACGCTATAACTCACGAACCATTTAAAAGAAACGACAATCAATCAAACACGTGTTAGCGCGTGAAATGAGCTTTCCAAAAAGGTATAGCGTGATCCGATGCGAAGCACAAAACTAGAGCTACGCACGCTCAGCGCCAACTAGCGAAAATACCGCAAGRCTTTCATAATTATTAATTATATATTGTTCAGATCGCATATAGCTATAGTGGAGCTCCCTGATAAACTKAACGACCAAGATCAACTTCATGTATGAAATTTTTTTTATGTGTGAGACGTATTAAAGCTTCGGTGCAGGTGACATTTGAGTCTAATCGGTGCCATATCCTGTATTTTTATATTTTTGCTCTGCTATGTGAACTACCTTGCACTTGGAGGACTTGGTATCCTAAAAAAGGTAATACAAAATTCTACCCAACGGTTATATATTGTAAATTGTCGCCATGCGCAAATGACAATTGTTATTTGAAGTGGCATTCACACACATTTAGTTATGCTATTTGCGCAAAAAGTGCTTTGTAAGAATTATTATGTTCAAATATTTAGTTCTTCTGCAGAAAAAACTTAAATATATATATAAAAAAAATAGTTTTTATTTTCCATACAGAAAAAATAATTAAGCGAACTTGAATGTAAAAAATCATACATTTTATAAATTATAAGCATTYATCTTTTTGCGCGCAGCAGCAATAATTGCAACGTAAATTGTTTTATTAATTTTGCAATTTTTTCTACAGCGAAAATTGTTGTTTTTACATATTTAAAATAATTAGCTGCAAGCAATATTTTCATTTATAATTATTGCATAAATTGTGGTTAACCATAACCATTTCGGAGCGTATCTCATTTCCGCATTTGCGTACGCCACGCACACACACGCAACACGCTGCAGTCGACGATTTGCGGCCAAAGCTTTGGCCGTTACATGAAGCACCTCTTAAGCTGACCATAATTGAATTTAATAACAAAACACAGCAAAGKTTAGAGCACAATATGTTGTTGTGTATAGAAACCCTCATTTGGCTGTGGATTCCGCATTTTTTCCGGTGTGGCGCTTTAATCAACGCGACTTTTTGTTGTTTGATGCCACTTCGGGCCTAATTAAATAAGCGCTGAAACCATGGCATTTTTATAAACAAATTGTTAATTAAACTAAATATGCGCATTAAACGCATACACACACACACATACTATATCAAATATTTAACACTTGTGTGTGTGTGTGTGTTTGGCGCACGAGCTGGCTGAAGCGGCACGGCCATTGGCGAGCGCATCAGGAAGCGTCTGGCGGAAGCGGCAGCACAGCGCAATTTCCTCGACATTTTCAAACTTTCTATACACACTTCCCCGTGCGGTGTTGTTGCTAGCTAACAACAACAACAGAACGCTCAAGAATGGTTACGAATACATAGACACTTACAAGCAGCATATACTATTAAAAAGTCTTAMAATTTTTTRMYCACAGTATTAGTACGGATATGTATTAGCTTGGGTAGAAGCGCTACAGCAGCGGAATCAAGCATCAAATGGCTGTTGCTATGACTTACTTACACTAAAAAAAATATATTTAATCTTTTTTCTAACAATTAATCCCATTATGCTGGAGCGCTTGCCACGCGCTTAGCCATATTTCTTTTTACCTTTGACTGTCACAATTTCCAATGGCTTAAACGATTTGGACGAAATGACACCCTGTGCCCCAGCACGCCGCCAACTGACAACCTTAGCCACTTTCTTTCAAGGGTGTGTCTAAGAGAGCACCCTTCATGCAYGGCACACGCACATATGTACACACATACCTCGACAAATGCATAAAACAAAGGGGTGCTCGAGCATGTATCGGGTCACCTCAGCTAATACCAATATTTCTATCACCTGCTAAGCATGCACTTCTCCCACGCACACACATAAGCACATAGACCTTTGTGACGGTTTCCCTTGCCATGTCAACGCCAGCGCCTTTTGTTGTTGTTCTACGCCACTAGCAGCTTGCCAACTTTGTACCGAGAATGTCTAATTTAGCTGCAGCATTATTCACAAATCCGGCATGAAGCCTTGCCATTCATTCGCCAAACGCTCCACTGCGCCATTGTGGCATGCGCCTTCGCAGCAGCACGGTTGTGGCATGTCAGCCGCACAGAGTTTGAGCTACGAGTATTTAAATTTTCACATGAATCCAAGCAGCTCGGCGCTATGCCTATGAGAAAATATTCACATTTGTGCATAGGTGTGTGTGTTARGTACATAGTTTATTGTGTGCAAGTRTGTGTATGAAGCATACAGTTTGTTATATAAGTGTGTGTGTGTGAAGCATAGAGCTTTCTTTGTTTAGCTGTGTGTCTGTGGCAATGGCGGCACCGGCCTGGCAGTGCCGGCTTAGCAGAGTTTGACATGTGAATAAATGAATGAATATATGACACACCCTATGGTAATCGGATGAATTTGGGGCAAACATTTACATGACAGAAAATAGAACTTTAACACTTTCGGCGCAAAGCGTTACGAAATGTAGTGTAGTTTTTCAAACACTATGCCGGAATATTTCAAGTTTTTAAAGCGGCTTTTTGTCAACCTGTCGACATGTGTGCAGTGCAGTTGGCTAAGGGTACAAGGGTTTTAATTAAAATATGGTTGGCATTTCGAAATATTTGCATGAAAAAATTGTCATATATAAAGCATATATATTTGAAATACAAGAAAAAAGAAAACATATTCACTTCGGTAGCACTGAAGCGATAATACCCTTTACAAATATCAAAGCATTCTTACGGAACTTGATTTTTGTCGGTCAGCTTGTATGGCTGTCATGTGATCTAGTGATCCGATTTGAGCARTATCTTCGTATGTTGCAACATTGCTATAGGCAGTTATCTGCACGAAAACTCATGAAAATATCTCCTCAAATGAAAAAGTTTTCCATACAAGCAACTATTTACGATCGTTCAGTTTGTATGGCAGCTATACGCTATAGTAGTCCGATATCAGATTTTTTGGCGAATAAGCAGCTTTTTGAAAAAAAGGACATGCGCTAAATTTCAAATTTTGATATCCCAGAAAGTTTGGGACTAATTTACGTATATAGATTGTGTAGTCGAAAAAGTCTTTTCGTATTTCTAAATGAAGATATATGTATGTATCTGTACCCTTTTCATCAGTGTAAATTAAAATTCCGAAATTTATGAAATTGTTAAATGAAACCTAAAATCTCACTTTTCTAACTCTCTATGGTATAACACAATGTGATTGGTAGCACTGGAGTTATACGACTTCAACGACATCTATTCACAAAATATGAAAAGACTTTTTCGACTAGCCAGTACATAGACAGTAGGACATGATTAAATCAACTCAGCTCGTCATACTGAGCACTTATATATGTATATACATAAATGTTACTATTCAGGGTATATAAATATATAAAAATATATATAAGTGCCGTTGCAAGCTAAGTTTTTTCAAATTTGTTGCATACAGATCACATGTGTTGCCACGCATTGCTGCTTGTTCCATAAGAAAGTGACTGGCTGGCGTCCCACATATATTATTTGCTCATATAAACATCACATTCATATGAATATTACAAACACATATAACATATCTACAYACATATATTTRTACATATATGCTTTTGCACACTCTTGGCTGACTGCAACAGTTACCACTTTAAATCTCAGCTGAACTCAGTTCAGCCACTAAAACAGTTCAATAAATGTGCACAAAAGTTCAATAGCTCATTGAAATTCACCATACCACAACCATCAATTTGCAATATATTATATATCATCATTGTACTATATAT